>NC_060180.1:22903250-23095750 GCF_021184085.1 Oncorhynchus gorbuscha
TCCTATCACTTTAACACTCCCCCAGATGCAGTTCTCTTTTTGGGAGGTGGGGGGGGTGCTTAAGGCCTTAGGATACTGGTGAGCTGGCTTCTCTTAAAGACACCACATACAGAAATCAATATTGCCCGCCTCCCTGTCTTTTTCATGTCCTCCCTGCTCGTGTTTGTGAGCTGGCTTTAGGAGCCCCTTGCTGCAGCTCTGGTACGACGTACAGCTCAGATGGGCCCTGGCGGACCCGGCTGCAGCCGCAGGGTACAATAGACACTGGTCAGCAGAGGAGACCTGTAAACATGCAATAGGACATTTTATCTCTGTGGACCATGCAGGTCCTAGTCTCGTCCACCAGCCGGCTCTCGGTTGCAATTAGCCTGGGGACGAGGTTAAACGAGCCCAAGCACTGAATCTGAGCGCAGACACGGGAGGTGGGCTGTAGGGTTGGATAGGGAGAACTGCAGGGTGTGTTTGGGTGTTCATATAGTGTGTGTGTGTGTGTGTGTGTGTGTGTGTGTGTGTGTGTGTGTGTGTGTGTGTGTGTGTGTGTGTGTGTGTGTGTGTGTGTGTGTGTGTGTGTGTGTGTGTGTGTGTGTGTGTGTGTGTGTGTGTGTGTGTGTGTGTGTGTGTGTGTTAAAGAGATGATGGTGAAATATTCCTCTGTCTTTGGTACTCCAATGTGTTTGTTTGTGTGATTTTCAGTTGTACAGCAAGAGAGTATCTTTGTTTTGTGTCTTGAGTGATGTGATTGTGTGAGAGTCAGAGACTCTGAGTGATGTGATTGTGTGAGAGTCAGAGACTCTGAGTGATGTGATTGTGTGAGAGTCAGAGACTCTGAGTGATGTGATTGTGTGAGAGTCAGAGACTCTGAGTGATGTGATTGTGTGAGAGTCAGAGACTCTGAGTGATGTGATTGTGTGAGAGTCAGAGACTCTGAGTGATGTGATTGTGTGAGAGTCAGAGACTCTGAGTGATGTGATTGTGTGAGAGTCAGAGACTCTGAGTGATGTGATTGTGTGAGAGTCAGAGACTCTTTTCTTCTGACGGTGCTTTCAGAAAGTATTCACCCCCCTGGACTTTTTCTACATTTTGTTGTGTTACAAAGTGGTTTAAAAATGGATGTAATTGTCATTTTTCTGTCAACGATCTACAAAAAATATTATAATGGAAGAAAGAATCTAATTTATTTATGAATAAATATTTATTTCTGAAAAATAAAGCACTAATATATCTTTATTAGGTAAGTAATTCAACCCCCTGAGTCAGTACATGTTAGAGACAACTTTGGCAGTGATTACAGATGTGAGTCTTTCTGGGTCTCTGAGTTTTCCACACCTGGATTGTGCAACATTTGCCCATTTTTATTTTATTTTTATGATTCAAGCTCTGTCAAATTGGTTGTTTAATCATTGCTAGACAAACATTTTAAGGTCTATCCATAGATTTTCAAGCAGATTTAAGTGATAACAGTAACTCTGCCACTCAGGAACTTTCGCTGTCTTCTTGGTGAGCAACTCCAATGTAGATTTGGCCATGTGTTTTAAGTTATTGTCCTGCTAAAAGGTGAATTCATCTCCCAGTGTCTGGTGGAAAGCAGACTGAACCAGGTTTTCCTCTAGGATTTTGCTTGTGTTTAGCTCCATTCCCTTTATTTTTTTATATTGAAAATGTCCCCAGTCCTTAACGATTACAAGCATAGCCATAACATGATGCAGCCACCCCTATGCTTGAAAATAGGTAGTGTGGTACTCAGTAATACGTTGTATTGGATTTGCCCCAAACATAACACTTTGTATTCAGGACACAAAGTGAATTGCTTTGCCACATTTTTTGCAGTATTACTTTAGTGCCTTGTTGCAAACAAGATGCGTGTTTTGGAATATTTTTATTCTGTACAGGCTTCCTTCTTTTCACTCTGTCAATTAGGTTAGTTTTGTGGAGTAACTAACATGTTGATTCATCCTCAGTTTTCTTGTAGTGACTGGGTGTATTGATACACCATCCAAAGTGTAATGAATAACTTCACCATGCTCAAAGGGATATTCAATGTCTGTTTGGAGCCCTTTTATGTGAGACATTGTAAAACCTCCCTGGTCTTTGTGGTTGAATCTGTGTTTGAAATGCCCTGCTAGACCTTAAATATAATTGTATGTGTGGGGTACAAAAATCATCTTAAATGCCATTATTGCACACAGAGTGAGTCCATGCAACTTATTAAGTAACTTGTTAAGCAACGTTTTACTCCTGAACTTATTTAGGCTTGCCATAACAAAGGGGTTTAATACTTATTAACTCAAGACATTTCAGGTTTTTATTTTTCATTAATTTGTAAAAATGTCAAACATCATTCCACTTTGACATTATAGGTTATTGTTTGACCAGTGACAAAACGATCTCAATTATTTTAAATTCAGGCTGTAACACAACAAAATGTAGAAAATGTCAAAGGGTGTGAATGCTTTCTGAATGCACTTTATATGAGAGAGAGAGAGAGATGAAGCGAGAGATTGCGAGAAAGGAAGGCTGTCAGGGAGGGCAGAAGGGAACGACTTTGCCACTTCATCAGTAAGCTCTCTCTCACAGAGCTCTTCTTAGAGCTTCACTAGAATGCTCTAATTTAGAAGAGTTCCCAGTGCTGCTGTCACCCTCAGTTCAAAACTTCACATGTGCCATATGATTCTGTACTGAGACAGACACTGCAGTGTGCTGAATCTACATTACAATATGATATCCACCCAATACTGAGCAACAGCACAGGGCTGCACATCACTTAATGTTGACTTAGGCTATGTCAGTTTTTGTGACTGTGTGTGTGTGTGTGTGTGTGTGTGTGTGTGTGTGTGTGTGTGTGTGTGTGTGTGTGTGTGTGTGTGTGTGTGTGTGTGTGTGTGTGTGTGTGTGTGTGTGTGTGTGTGTGTGTGTGTGTGTTTACCCTCTGAGGGTGCTGTCTGGGGTGCTGTGATCCGTTGTGTTGCTCAGTGAAGGGAGGCGAGGGGAAATAGGTTTGTCAGCCACCGGAAACCTGCTGCAACCCTTCATGAGTCTTCCACACTCCACTGGGCAGCTCTGTCTCTGTACCAGCCACGCAACCCACCCACTGGCCAACCCTCAAGCCGCAAACCTTGGCCCCACCCGGCCCAACTCGGCTAGACAAATGACTTCAACTTAGAGGTGAGGATTTTCTCCTGACCAAGAGACCTGATCAGGAGGAGAAGAGACCTGTCATAGGCTCTTGCTGTCATATAGTTATAATTTGAGTTTATTATAACCGTAGTGATACGAAGCTTCTGCTGAAGTGAGACGTAAGACAAGTTACTGTTGAATGTTGCAGAAAACCATTCAAAATGACTTCACAGACAATCAGGTCACCGTGCTACAGTGCAGGGTAGTGACGCGTCCTGAGACTCCTCACTTCTCATCGCCTCGCGTCTCAGACAAGCTTTGGCGCATACGCCACGGGCGTTTGATGAAGCGACTGTTCAGAGTTCTCTGCCGAAGATGATGATGGAGGCTCATCTGAGGGAAGAGTGGGAAAGAACGAGGGAGGGGGAGGAAGAAAGCGCCTGTCAGAAGCGCCCCTCTTCTCCCCTTGTCTCATCACAGGCGGCGCCATGCAGGAGTTTGGAAACAAAGAGGCGTCTGTCCCCCAGACCTGAGAGGAGAGCTGCTATCAGTCACACTTAAAAACAGCAGATAATAAAAGAAAGAAACGGCGACAAGCCCCCTCTCCTTCAAAACTCCAGCCCCTTTGATGAAGTGCAAAATCACTGTTGCGCTTCAAAAGATGGAGTCGAGCTAAAAATACAAAGCATCTTTCTAGATTCCTAGTTAATCCCGGTTGTGGAAGGATTCGGTGTGTATCAGCTCCCTACTTCCACATGCAGGCTGGGTGGCTCCTAGTGGGGGAGCGTATAGAGATGGCGCCACCCACTGTCTATCTTAGGAACTTGTATACAACCTGTGGGAGAAGATACAGCCAGTCATTAAATGCCTTGAAACCAGGGGTGCGTCTTAATAGTAAAAGAAAAAAGAAGACAATCTCCACGTCTCCTTTCCTTCACCTGCAGTGTTGTGATTGAACTATACCGATGTAAGCAAATTCATGGCTGGCGTCCATTGGAAAGGAAAGGGAGCCACTATAGAGTATTAAGAAGCATCCCAGTTCAGGTTTTCAGTGTGACTAAATGGGATCATATTATTAAGGCAACATTTTGTGTGTCTTCTTTCAGTTTGTGTTCTGCCGTGACTGTAAGGAAGGATTCCATGAGGGGGAATGTCATGTGAGGTCATCACCTGTCTCAGGAGGAGCCCTGCAGGTAACTGAGCCAATCAGCTGTGTGCTGCTCACTGTTGCACTGTCTCTGCTGCCCCCTACAGTCCACATGGCCAGCATTAGTATCTAAAAAGGCGACACTGAAACATATTTGTAATGGCTCATAATTCAGAGTTGTGAGTAAAGATTCATTTTGAGATATTATATGTTTGATGTATGACTCGAGTTTTAAAACATGCCACAAGATGGCATTCCTAAATCAACCAAATTTCAGCACACTATTCACTGTATCCACTCAAGAAATAAACCCCCAGTCTCTCACACCCCCACCCCTGGCCTGGTCTCTCTTTACTCTCTCCCTTGACCTCCCGCCCCAGGGTTATGTAGTGGACGAGGAGGCAGCTCTTCAGGCTCGGTGGGAGCAGGCCTCGCAGGAGACTATAGACGAGACCACCCGTCCATGTCCACATTGCAAGGTCCCAGTGGAAAAGAGTGGTAAGGCACTGCACATCCCTCCATCTCACTCCATCCATTTTCTGATCCTTATTCCAACATATACATACACTACCGGTCAAAAGTTTGGAAACACCTACTCATTCAAGGGTTTTTCTTTATTTTTTACTATTTTCTACATTGTAGAATAAAAGTGAAGACATCAACACTATGAAACCAAAAAAGTGTTAAACAAATCAAAATATATTTTATATTTGATATTCTTCAAATAACCAGCTTTACACAGGATTGGCATTCTGTCAACCAGCTTCATGAGGTTGTCACCTGGAATTAATTTCAATTAACAGGTGTGCCTTCTTAAAAGCTAAATTGTGGAATTTCTTTCCTTCTTAATGCGTTTGAACCAATCAGTTGTGTTGTGACAAGGTGGGGGGTATACAGAAGATAGCCCTATTTGGTAAAAGACCAAGTCCATATTAAGGCAAGAACAGATCAAATAAGCAAACAGTCCATCATTACTTTAAGTCATGAAGGTCAGTCAATCCGGAACATTTCAAGAACTTTGAAAGTTTCTTCAAGTGCAGTCGCAAAAACCATCAAGCGCTATGATGAAACTGAGGAACTGAGGAACGCCACAGGAATTGAAGACCCAGAGTTACCTCTGCTGTAGAGGAGAAATTCATCAGAGTTACGAGCCTCAGAAAATGGAGCTCAAATAAATGCTTCAGAGTTCAAGTAAGAGACACATCTCAACATCAACTGTTCAGAGAAGACTGGGTGATTCAGGCCTTCATGATCGAATTGCTGCAAAGAAACCACTACTAATGGACACCAATAAGAAGATGAGACTTGCTTGGGCCAAGAAACATGAGCAATGGACATTAGACCGGTAGAAATTTGTCCCTTGGTCTGGATTCCAAATTGGAGCTTTTTGGTCTTTGTGAGATGAGGTGTGGATGAACGGATGATCTCCGTATGTGTATTTCCCACCGTAGAGCATGGAGGAGGAGGTGTGATGGTGTGGTGGTGCTGTGCATTCTGCAGCGATACGCCATCCCATCTAGTTTGGGCTTAGTGGGACTATCATTTGTTTTTCAACAGGACAATGACCCAACACACCTCCAGGCTGTGTAAGGGCTATTTTTACCAAATAGGAGAGTGATGGAGTGCTGCATCAGATAACCTGTTCTCTCCAATCCCCCGACCTCAACCAAATTGAGATGGTTTTGGATGAGTCGGACTGCAGAGTGAAGGAAAAGCAGCCAACAAGTGCTCAGCATATGTGGGAACACCTTCAAGACTGTTGGAAAAGCATTCCAGGTGAAGCTGGTTGAGAGAATGCCAAGAGTGTGCAAAGCTGTCATCAAGGCAATGGGTGGCTATTTGAAGAATATCAAATAAAAAATATATTTGTTTAACACTTTTTTGGATACTGTATGATTCCATATGTGTTATTTCATAGTTTTGATGTCTTCACTTTTCTACAATGAAAGTAAAATAGTCAAAATAAAGAAAAACCATTGAATGAGTAGGTGTTCTAAAACTTTTGACTGGTACTGTATATGTTCTATATCTACATTGTTTTCGATATGCCCTTTATTTCTCCAACCCCTTAACCCCCCTCCCTCCGCAGTGGGAACAATACTGTATAATAGATTTCAAATCCTTTCATACATTGTCCTTTTCCCTTTTGCTTAGACTTCTCTTCTCCTTTTTGCTTGTCTGTAACGTTGTGTTTTTATACTGTGTTCCCAGGTGGCTGTATGCACATGGTGTGTCCCCGTGCCCAGTGTAAGTTTGAGTGGTGCTGGATCTGTCGTGTGGAGTGGAACAGGGAGTGTATGGGCAACCACTGGTTTGGCTGACTCTGAGACCTCAGAAAGGCCCTGCCGCCACTCAGGAATACGTGCCTGGGCCTGGAACGCAAAATCAATCATGTGTTTAAAAGACTCAATAAAGCTGTGCCCTGACCTATCACAATCTCTTAATCAATGACCTCATTTGCCTTCAGTCACATTAGATAAATGCACAATGGTTGTCCGGCTTTAACTGGACAATATAAAGGATTTACACTGCATTTTTTCCTTCTTGTCAAAGGTTGTCTCTGTGTGCATTGTACATCACAACCTTGTTATAAAGAATACAATGTTGTCTGTGTTTATATAATATATCCCATTTAGCTGACTTACGAGTCATGTGGGCGTACATTTGGCATACGAGTCGTCACGGGAATTGAACCCACTGTCCTGGCGTTGCAAGCGTCATGCTTTATCAACTGAGCTACAGCTGACCACTCTTTTAGTCTTTGTTACTTAATGGTCTGTTAGTCTTTTTTCCCCCCACCTGCTTTGTTGCCCTAGAGTGGACTTTAGCTTTTCGAACACCCCACCCTTCTTATGACATTATTGTGGCACCTGTCAGTCACATTGTTATGGCAACCACGTCCTGTCCAACTCTGAGCTGTCGCTGCATATGGCCAAGTCATGATGTTGTCATTTTGGATGCTTTAGCTAAGATAAAAAATCATATGAAAAGACCATTGGAATCCTATATCTACGCATGAAACTGGTTTGTCAAGAGTGGGGCCACTCGGTGATTACATGTACCTTAACAAGCCACAATACATCTGTACTGAGCACACACATAAGCTGATAAGAAGCCATAAACATGTCCACAGTTTCTCCAACATGTCTTAACAGCTCAGACAAACTCCAAAGCGGTTAAACATTAGAAGATAGGACCATTGCTTTGTCAGTGTCATCATTGTCAACTTTGACATAAAGGCTGTTGTGTAACAAACACATGAGTCAGAATGTACCATATTGTTCAGGTACAGTACTGCAGGTAGCTCACTAGTAAACAAACAGCTGGAAGGAAAAACAGTGACTGGGCCTGCAGAAGACTTTCCTTTTACCTGATATCCGCCTAACAACAATCCACTTCTCATCTCTCTGGATCACACGGCTTTAGCAGGTTCAGAGTCTACCGGAATATACCAACTCCCTGTGTTTTGAGTGAAAGCCTTTGTTTGGAAATAGCTGCTCATTGTAGAGTTACCGCACCTACACTGGTAGGCTGGTCGCAGTCATATTGGAGCTGTGTAGTTAAGAGCTTACAGAGAAGCCTTCAGGCCTGGAACACGGCAGGATGAGGAGACTGAACCGGGTTAGTGCCTCTGGCTGTTACAACCCTGCCATGGAGATGGAGATGACCGATGGAGTTGTCAACCAGGTGAGGAGAAAATGGCACTTTGACATTTACCAGTCTGCCTCTCAATGTCGTTATCTGTTGATATTTTTTCCATTTCTGGAGTAATCGGAAAACCTCTCAATACATTTTCAATGGTTACTAGGCTCCGAACTGTGTATGATTAGAGAGTAGTGGGTTACTATACTTCTTACTGGGTGATATATTTCAGAATTGGACATTTGAGTACATGCTATGATGCAGTTCTATGTACTGTCGTGTGATGTATGCGTGTCACTGCAGTCTGAACAGCAGCCAGTTGTTGGACGTGCGATCTCGAAGGCATCTGTGTCCAGTGCTGCGAGGGCAGCTGCCCAGTGGGCGTCATACACCTGCAGCCGCTGGAAACGAGCCTGCCGTCAGTATGTGAAGAGAAAACCCACAGGTACCATTGCAGATAAAACGCCAAACTCAAGGTACACCTAGATGAGAGTTCAAATACTCTGCACTCTATCAGGCTGTGTGATCACCTTCTTGTTTAAAGGGGAATTCTTTGAGACCATGTACAAAGGCTTGGCCTTGGATGAAGATGTCATAGATGGAGGAGACAAAAGCTTCCACCTCAATAAAAGACTGCTAGACCATTTCAGAGAACTGGCTTCCAGCAATCAGGACACTGATGAGGTGAGGGGTGGATGGCATTTACGTTGTAAAATGGGGCTAAAGGTATAGATAGATGTAAGATATATAGATTAGATGTGGTTTGATTGAAGGCTGGTGATGATTCATACAGTCAATAATATGGTTTGGTCATAGGTGGACCTTCAGTACCTGAGTGATGTAATCGCAGATGGAGCCGACCCCAACTCAACGGACCGATACGGACAAACTGTCTTGCATGAGGTGAGACTGAAGTCTTCACACGTCATCAAATGGCTCAAAGACCTTCTGTTGTGGCAGCATCGTTGTGAGTGAAGCCACTGTGTGTTCAAATGGGCTCCTCTGCCTGGTTCTAGATCTCGAGGGCGTGGAATGTGGACGTGATGCGTTTCTTCCTGGACAGGGGGGCTGATGTTCTGCGTCCTGACTCCTACGGGGTCACGCCCCTGCACGTGGCCGCAGCTCTGGACTACGAGGAGATGATCCACTTCTTGTTGGAGAGGAAAGGTCAGAGGTCAATTGTGTCTGTGTCACTTGTGTCTGTTACTTCTGTAGGTGAGGGATTTGAATGTGTCTTGTACTGTAGCTCACACATGCATGTCCTGTCTAGCCGACATTGGTGCTCAGACCAACATGGATCATCAGACACCTCTGCACTACGCTGCTAAGAATGACGCGGTGGGGGCAGTCAAGGTGCTGCTGCAGTATGGGGCAGACATCTCCGCGCGAGACTACAAAAGGAGAACCCCTCTACAACTGGCTGCCAACCTAGGTTCATACCTTTAATTGTATCTCTGGGTGTGCATTTCACACTCCATACTTTGTATTAGAATAAAACACAACTTTATTGTCCAAACACATGGAAATGTACCCTCCATCTCACCTTACAAATAGCTAAATTGCACATTACACAGTTATTGCTGTACTTGATTATGCTCCTTTTGTTGTACTCCTGTGTGTTTTCAGACAGGAGTGAGGCTGCACGGACACTAATGGAACTAGGGGCTGATGCTGGGGTAAAGGACTCTGATGGTCAGCTTTGCATCACCGCCATGATTGACAAGATGACCTCAGTGGTAAATATGCAGTACATGCTCCAATTGTATAGTTTGCCCTGACAATGTGCTAGTTGTTGTCATAGAGTGGGTTCTGTATGTGGTCATCCAATAGTATTGTTCAGCTCTCTTTGGTCTTGTCAGGCTCATTTGGCTCTGAACCAGTTCCATGTGACTGACCGGATGACCAGGCAGCAGTTCTACTACCTTCACCTGCTGGAGCCAGAGCCACCCTGCAAGCAGAATCCACCAGGACAGGGCTCACAAGGTTATAGTCTGAAACAAAATATATATGCTATTTACACAGAACAACATGTCCTATATGGCCAATGCTCCCACTAATAAAAATACACTCTGTTTAACCACCTAACTCAGTGGGTCAAACCATGCAACCGACTTGTAAACAATTTTTTTTTTTAAACTTGTGTGATCTCTCATTTCAATTTTTTTGTCTTCCAGAGGGTGTTGCCAGTGAGCCTACATCACCAGTATGTCCCACTCTTTAAGGCTAAACAAGCAAAATAAAGTGATAATGGATGAAAACTAAGTCAACTAATTTGATCATAATTGCGATATGAATTTCCCCCGAGAATTGTTCTCTCTCTCTCACCACAGCTGGAGTTCATTGTACACCAGGGGAAGTTGGATCTCATCATGCACCCTGTGGTTCTGAAGCTCATCAATGTCAAGTGGAAACTATATGGCAGGTCAGTTCATCGGTGAGAGAGACTTTTGCCAGACAGGAGTGGCAGGTGTGTCACCCCTCTTCCTCCTTCCAGTCTCATGCTCTGTCATAAATAAAATATACCATAGGCCCTAACCAGTTAGACACGTAGCTGAAGGGATCTACTGTTAATACAGTACTGAATGGTGGCTCAGTACTTCACTCTGAATAGTAAACTGGTGTCTCTGTAGGTTGGGGGCTTGGATACTCCTACTCCTTAACTTCCTGTTTATAGTCTCCTGGACGACCGTGGCCATCTCTGTGTCTGTCATCCGAACCGAGGAGCCTTATGTTTTCCCTGAGGTGAGAAAGTGAAGGACAGAGGGAACATATATATATATATATATATATATATATATATATATATATATACACAGTTGAAGTCGGAAGTTTACAGACACCTTAGCCAAATACATTTAAACCGTTTTTCACAATTCCTGACATTTAATTCTCGCAAAATCAGGATCACCACTTTATTTTAAGAATGGGAAATGTCAGAATAATAGTCGAGAGAATGATTTATTTCAGCTTTTATTTCTTTCATCACATTCCCAGTGGGTCAGAAGTTTACATACACTCAATTAGTATTTGGTATCATTGCCTTTAAAATGTTTAACTTGGGTCAAACGTTTCAGGTAGCCTTCCACAAGCTTTCCACAAAAAGTTGGGTGAATTTTGGCTCATTCCTACTGACAGAGCTGGTGTAACTGAGTCAGGTTTGTAGGCCTCCTTGCTCGCACACGCTTTTTCAGTTTTGCCCACACATTTTCAATGGGATTGAGGTCAGGGCTTTGTGATGGCCACGCCAATACCTTGACTTTGTTGTCTTTAAGCCATTTTGCCACAACTTTGGAAGTATGCTTGGGGTCATTGTCCATTTGGAAGACCCATTTGCGACCAAGCTTTAACATCTTGACTGATGTCTTGAGATGTTGCTTCAATATATCCACATAATGTTCCTCCCTCTTGATGCCATCTATTTTGTGAAGTGCACCAGTCCCTCCTGCAGCAAATCACCCCCACAACATGATGCTGCCACCCCCACAACATGATGCTGCCACCCCCGTGCTTCACGGTTGGGATGGTGTTCTTCGGTTTGCAAGCCTCCCCCTTTTTCCTCCAAACATAGCGATGGTCATTATGGCCCAGCAGTTCTATTTTTGTTTCATCAGACCAGAGGACATTTCTCCAAAAAGTATGATCTTTGTCCCCATGTGCAGCTGCAAACCGTACTCTGGCTTTTTTTTATGGCGGTTTTGGAGCAGTGGCTTCTTCCTTCCTGAGCAGCCTTTTATGTTATGTCGATAAAGGACTCTTTTGACTGTGGATATAGATACTTTTGTACCTGTTTACCCCAGCACCAAAACAAAGGTCCTTTGCTGTTGTTCTGGGATTGATTTGCACTTCTCGCACAAAAAGTACATTCATCTCTGTGGTTGAAAAAGGAGTTTTAATGACTCCAACCTAAGTGTATGTAAACTTCCGACTTCAACTGTATATATAGATAGATATGATTTTTTGTTTCATCAACTCTTCAGAATTACATTAAAAGTGTGATGTTTTAAGATTCACACACATTTCAGTCCTTCGTTTCGATCCACAATGAAATAATGTGAATATGAAGGTCAGAAGAATGTCACAGGTCATACAGATGTTTGGACATTGATGAAGTCATCGTGGACCCCGGGAAGAGTAGCTGTTGTGATTGTAACAGCTAATGAGGATCCAAATAAACAAATCTAAATATAAAAAGTATATTCACCTGCAGGACTGGTGGCGTGTGTTTGGGGTGGTGGTGGCTCTGGGGCTAACAGTGGTGGAGGTGGGCCGGGAAGTGGCAGAGATGATAGGCTCCAGCAGGAAGCTAAGGAGCTGGCAGAGTTGGTGTGAGCATCGCACCAACGATGACCTGCGCTGCACACACCCAATGTGGCCCGAGGTACAGCACCTTTTCTTACCCAGGAGACACACACAGACACACATATTTAGTGAAGTTTCTAGACCTGATCTAGGCTTACACAATTAAACAAAATAAATGTATTTTAAGATCTAAGGAAAAGTCCTCCTGACCCCAATACATTATTTTGGCAGTATGCCATTTGTAAGGCTACAGGTTGTTGTAATCCCCATTGAGAATGTGCAAATTGACATCTTCTTTAAAATAAAATTGTCTTCCTGCTTCAAAGGAAAAACATTTCTTGGAAGAGCAAATCAAGTTGATCCACCGTATGAAGGGAAACTACTTACAAGACCCCTGGTAAACACATTTGTGTTATATATGATACAGTACATCTCATATGGATATGTTGCAACTCTGGCCCTTTAATAATGCTCTTCCATTACCTAACTGGCAAGCAGACAATGGGATCTCATTTGGCTGTGTCACAGGAACATATTTGATTGGCTGGTGTACATACTGCTGATGGCTGTGTTCGGGATCCATGTGGCAGACATCTTCTTGCTTGGAGGAACACTGCGGGACTACAGCCTGCGCCTCTTCGCTGTGGTCATCATCTTCCTCTGGCTCCGGCTGATGAAACATGTCCGAGCCTTCAGGTGATCAGACTGTTGAAGAGTCCTCTTTTAGGGATCTTTTTTAAACTTTTTTTTTCACTTGTCTCCCTGAGGAAGTGCAAGGCATTCGTTCATTTTAGAGCACCAATCTTGTGGTGGAGAATAATGAATCTTTACTTCCCTTCCCCACCATTGATGACTGTTCTCTGGCACCCAATGGATCATGGAAGGGAACAATAGGTTCTGAGGAAAAAAACAAACAAAAAACACAACTGAAACTAAACCCAAAAGCCTGAGCTTCCCCCGTGAACAGTGCATTGTGTTCATGGGGCAGCTCAACAATAATAATGACACCTGGTCAACGTCCCTATAGGTACACCTGGAGTTATCAGGTTTCATGACAACAACACATGAATAGGGTGCCACAGGTGTCGCCCCCCCCCCCCTGTAGTCGGGGGTCATGACAACGAAGGAACTAGAGCTCATAGGCCCCCATATGGACATGGCTCTCATATCCAAAATACACATTTTTTAGAACAGCATGTCTGGATATTTCCAAACATAAAGTAGCCAAATACTAACCCACATTGAACTCATACAGCAGATCTTAGAGCCATTGCGTCTGAAAATTCAACAGCGTCACACCAATACCACAACCTTTGATCCTCATTCTGTACAGGGTTATGGGTCCTTTCATTGTCATGCTGGGGAAGATTGTGGGGGATGTGCTACGTTTCCTCTTCCTATATGCAGAGATCTTTATCCCTTACGCGTGTGCCTTCTGGATTATATTTGGAGGTACGTTGGGAGACAAACCATAAGATCATGCATATTTTATGAAACATACCCACAATATGACATGGCATATGCTACTGCAGCTGTCCTGGTGTGATACAAAATACACAAACAACTGTATTTACGGTCTGTCTGCGAACTGTCCTCCCCAGGTCAGGCGTCAATACCCAGTATGCGGACTGTACCCCAGCTGCTCTACAGCCTGTACCGCATCACTCTGGTGGACGAGTATGAGTTTAACGCCATGGTGGAGGTGGACTCGATCATGGCCCACTTCCTCTGTGGTACCTTTCTGGCTCTGTCCTCCATTCTGTGTGTCAACCTGATGATTGCCCTTCTCTCGGACACCTTCCAAAGGTACGGGCTGCTAAAATGATATTTGGCGAACTAGCAGATCAATAGTGTGCTGATCAGCCTTTACAGCTTACACTCGTGTGTGCTCAAGTACTGTATATTGTTTGTCTACGCCAGGTTTGCGTGTTTATCTACAAACAAACATATGACTCAGTATGCATCCGTCACTCTCAGCATCAGTATGTATCTCTTCTGTCAGGGTGTATGACAATGCACTGGCCAATGCAGTAATGCAGCAAGCAGCCATTATCCTGCAGGTGGAGGAATCCATGCCCCGTCTCTGCCGTTTCTATGACGACCAGCACATCCACCGCTTCTGTGCCCCTCTTGGGGAGTTATACGACGATGACATCAGAACTGACTCAAAGCGGCACGCTGAGCTGAAGACGATCACCACTCAGATCAAGGTGACTGGATGGGACATTCATCTTTAACACCTGCGTTGGAACTGTATGCCTTTATATATCTGTGTCTGCCTGCGGGTTGGTTTAGTTTAGGGAGGTAGAGTGCTTGTTTCTCTTTTTTACCTGTTTCCGACACTCCAGGAGACCCTAGATGAGTTCCTGGAGATCCAAAAAGAAGTGAATCCCCCCGAACAAGGACGACCTGATGAGAGTGACAGGGCCTCAGGGTAGGCACAGCACTGCCTCTCTTTTACCTGACTTTAGGAGTATGGAACAACTATGCTGTATTGTGGAATATTCCCAGGCTTGTGTCAAGATCTCTCTCTTCCTGTCTCTCCTAGGGAGAGGTGCTTCTCATTCCCTGTGCAGGGGGAACACCTGCAGACTCTGCAGAGGCTCCAGGTGGACCAGACCCAGCAGAGCCAGGACCTCAGTGCCCTGAGGGCAGACATGAAGAACCTGCAGGCCCTGATCCACCAACTGATCCAGTCCCAGACCAGCTCATGTCAGTATTATGTTGACCTCGTAAAGAACCTTCGATACAGGGTCTATACACTAAGACAGACCCGATAACTAGTCTAGTGCAGTCTGACTGGGTCAAAGACTAAACAAAGAGTAAAGTCCATTCAAATCCAGAGGGAGTGCATATTTGGATTAATAGTCTTTACACATGATGTAGTCATTTGAACTGACATCATGAATGACTCTGTCATTCAAATAAGAGAAGCTCTACCATATAATTAGAATCCATGGACTTTACTCTTTGTTTAGTCTTTGACCCAGTCAGACTGCACTTCACTAGTTCTATTTCTTTGAGGCCTACTATGATAACCTGTCCCTGTGCCTGCTTCGTCTGTGTATTTCTGTGTTAGAGTATAGCTATGTTTCACTGTCTCCTGTCTGTCCATAGCTGACAGATGACGTTATTTTGTCTCTGTGCAGGTGTGGGCTGTGGTGTGACTGTGAAGGCAGCAGAAAGCACTGGGTCAGAGCCCGTCGAAGCGCCACCATACAGGTGAGGTATCACTGGTTTAAGGCATCTTGGTTATCTTTAGTTTTCGTAACGGGTCGCCAAACGACCTATGGGGAACTCCATCCCCTTCACGCGATGTGATTGAGATGCTTAATATCAAAAGATGTTTACAGACACGCCACACCCTTACTGTACCCATGTGACCTGCCACTATAAAAGGCTGTATGGCATGACATACTGTATTTTCTTAATTCTCTCACCTTTGTGTTTTACATTACGAGATAACTATTAATCCCCTTCTAATTATTTTCTTACGGAATGACCTACTCTTGTTATTGTGCCTGCCCATAATCACTAACTTGTATTGCTTTTTGTCATGTTTTTCCATACTAGCTAGTACACAAATTAGTTTAGGGTCTATTCCTTTAACTCAGAAGTTAGCTCGTAGCTAGCTAGCTAAATTAGCCACACATAGTTACCGTAGCTAGTTAGCTTGTTGTACCTGTTGGCGCTTGTTGACTCGCAGTGTCATGCCAGTCCCCGCTTTACTTCCACACCAGCCCGTTGATCCAGCATTACCACTCCCTAGCTTGTGATTACGGAGCTCAGCGGTGCTGTAGGCTACCGGTCCTCGCTTGACTGAGTCCACCAACGCCGAGACTGACAGTCCACGCTTGACTACATACCTTGATACATATTTAGGCGGGAGTCTCGCCCCCGAAGCACGGTGGGTCAGAGCCAACGGTTACCTTTTTCTTGGAACACACTTCTCTTATGTGAAAGCCCTTTCTTTGTAAACTGATTCAGTGCTGTACATGGGATGTTGTTCCACTCATGTCAACCGTGTGAAAAACAACTCCCAGCCTCAGATGAGCACACACTTTGCATTCTTTGCTTGGGAGCTGAACATGTTCAAGGGGCAGGACAGAGTAGCAGCTCTTGCACTCACTGTCAGAAATTCAAACCAAGAGCATTGAAATCTCGACCTCTGGATTCTCATCAGATGAGTCTACTACACAGATGAATGATCATTCCAAACGCTCCAGGTGTAATGACAGGTCTCACTCCCCTTGTGATCTGCCGCCCAATAAACCTCAGCGCTCATCCGTGCTTGGGCACAAATCTCAACACACTGAGATGCGCACGGAGATTAATCCACTGGACAGTCGTATGGCAACCAATGAGTATGCCCTCGAGCAGCTACTTGCCAGGCTTCCCCTGCCGGTACCAAACCCAACCCCAACCTTGTTGAATCGGATGACGGTCGACCAAAAATATCGGAATGTTTTCGGAATGTTTAAGAGGGCAAACAAGAACCTCAACATGGAACATATACTTACTGCCATGGCGTCCACATCCAAGTTTGATGAATTCAGTTCTTCAAAGACTGAGACATCCATACTGTTGTTTAAATACTTTGTGCGTGAGCTCCAATGCTCTTTTTTGTAAAGGGGTGGATCAGCTTAATATTGCAGAAAGATGGATGGTTCCAACAATGTAATTGTCTGCATCATTTCCAAACCACCTTATCCTTTTTTGGTAAATATATATATATATATCCATATACATACACGTACATATCCATATGGATACATAAACATTCATATATCCAAATGCATACACAAACATTCATATATATATATATATATATATACATACACATACCTATATAGATATACTTACATTTTTTTTAGAATATACCTTTATTATTCCCTGCAAACCCTACCACCCTTCCCCCAATTGGAGTAAGCTAATAATCAATAACACTTTGGCTTCTACCTTCAGTTTATACATATTATACACATTTTACAGACACAATCTATTGTACAATAGTTATATTCTGTTTGTTTTTAGTCCTTCCTCTATTTCTGATGTCCATCCAGTTTGATTTCTATTTGTAACTGTAATATTTTACAACATTTCTGAACCTATATACACTTTACAGACCATATGTTTTACATGTGTTATCTTGTTATTAGTCCCACAATTGAGCTCCATTCAACTCCTCCCATCTATCGCTTAACACCATCCATTTTGGATTTCTATTTGCCATATATTTTTCAACTGTGTTGAGATGCTTCTCCAAAGTACTGAACCTTTCTACTCTCATAGCTTCTACATATTGTAAATTCAAGATAAACATTTTTGCAAAAATAATTATTATATTATTGATTGATCGACCATGGCTTTTCAAATCAGTATTGCTATCTGTAGCGTTAGTTCAAGGTAAATGTAGCAATTTTTCAGCCATTCCTGGACCCGTGACCAAAAACGAGCTACATATGGACAATACCAAAATAAATAATCGAATGACTCTGCCTCCTCACAGCAAAATCTGCAGAGCTGGGAAGATTGTATCCCCCATATATATAACATTCTATTGGTTGCAATAATTTTGTATAGTAATTTAAATGAAAAAATTCTAAGTTTTAAATCTGGCATTGTTTTGCGTGTCACACACACACACATATATATATATATATATATATATATATATATATATATATATATATATATATATATATAAGCCATGTGCCATGGAATGGGTACATCGAAAATCTTTTCCCAACTATTTTCCAATTTATATGGCACAGCTGTCCATTTTTTGGTCCTTAAATGAAATTGGTATGTGTTTTTATTTATTACAATTTTCTTTAACCATTTATGTTCTTTAATGCAGTTCCTTACTTTTTTACCCCTTCTACTTGCCTCTTCCATTTTTGTGGTAATGCTGCAATTAGTTGGTTGTAATTTTGGGTAGAGCGTGACATAACTCCACCAGTCCTATTTATGATATTATTCACGAACATTATACCTTTTTTAAACATTTCATCCAATTTTTATTTTTATTTTTGATCAATTAGTATATTTGAGTTTAACCACATATTTGTTGTATTATTTGTTCTGTATTTTCAGGTGTATTAAACTGAAATTGCAACCAACTTTCTAAGGCTTGTTTAAAGAATAACGATATTTTGAAGATTATTTCCTTGTCAAACAACCGAAAGTGAACAGTTGTAATCTGAATAAAGGGAAAAAGGCCATTCTTGAACATGGGGTGAGACATTCCTACCAATTTACTAGAGAACCAGTTTGGATTTAAGTATAACTTTTGTATGACTGATGACTTTAGTCTAATGCTTTAATATTTAATCATTTCTGACCTCCGAATTCATATTCGTTATTTAAATAGGCCTTTTCAATTTTGTCTGGCTTGCCGTTCCAAATCAAATTGAAGGTCACTAGGTGCAGGCAAAACCATAAGCAAATAGGTAAACTGTGATATGACTAAAGAGTTAATCAGGGTGATTTTTCCACAAATAAGGCAGGTATTTTCCTTTCCATGGTAGCAAAATCTTATGTATTTTTGCTAACTTTCTATAAAAATGCATTGGAGTGAGATCATTTCTTTCTTTTGGGATTTGTATACCGAGTATGTCCACATACCTGTCAGACCATTTTATTGGTCAACTACACAGTAATGTAAAATTTGCATTTTATTTTGTGATCCAATACGTAGTATAAGTACACTTATCATAATTTGGTTGTAATCCAGAGAGGTTAGCAAAAGTATCTAGATCCTCTGAGGCCGTGGAGGGATTCTAATTGTGGTTTTAAAATAAAACATGAATCATCAGCGTATTATGAGACGTTTGTATTTAAGCCACGGATTTCTAATCCCTTAATATTATTGTTGGATCTAATTTTAACAGCTAACATTTCGATGGCAATAATAAATAGATATGCCGATAGTGGAAAACCTTGTTTTACTCCTCTAGACAGTTTAAAAGTTTCTGAGATGTAGCCATTATTTACTATTTTACACATAGGGTTACTATACATAACTTTAACCCATTTTATAAGAGGTTCCCCAAAATTGAAATATTCTAGGCATTTATATATAAATTCCAGTCATACTTTATCAAAATCCTTTTCAAAATCAGCTATGAAAACCAGGCTAGTGTCCCCAATATTTCATAGTATTCTATTGTTTCCAGTACTTATCTTATATTATCTCCAATGTATCGTCCATGTAAAAAACCTGTCTGATTAGTCTACCATTTATACAGTGAGGGAAAAAAGTATTTGATCCCCTGCTGATTTTGTACGTTTGCCCACTGACGAAGAAATGATCAGTCTATAATGTTAATGGTAGGTTTATTTGAACATCTGAATGATTCAGAGGACAACTGGGTGAAAGTGTTGTGGTCAGATGAGACCAAAATGGAGCTCTTTGGCATCAACTCAACTCGCCGTGTTTGGAGCAGGAGGAATGCTGCCTATAACCCCAAGAACACCATCCCCACAGTCAAACATGGAGGGGGAAACATTATGCTTTGGGGGTGTTTTTCTGCTAAGGGGACAGGACAACTTCACCGCATCAAAGGGACAATGGACGGGGCCATGTACCGCCAAATCTTGGGTGAGAACCTCCTTCCCTCAGCCAGGGCATTGAACATGGGTTGTGGATGGGTATTCCAGCATGACAATGACCCAAAACACACGGCCAAGGCAACAAAGGAGTGGCTCAAGAAGAAGCACATTAAGGTCCTGGAGTGGCCTAGCCAGTCTCCAGACCTTAATCCCATAGAAAATCTGTGTAGGGAGCTGAAGGTTCGAGTTGCCAAACGTCAGCCTCGAAACCTTAATGATCTGCAAGGAGGGACAAAATCCCTCCTGAGATGTGTGCAAACTTGGTGGCCAACTACAATAAACATCTGACCTCTGTGATTGCCAACAAGGGTTTTGACACCAAGTACTAAGTCATGTTTTGTCAAATACTTATTTCCCTCATTAAAATGTAAATCAATTTATAACATTTTTGACATGCGTTTTTCTGGATTTTTGTTGTTGTTATTCTGTCTCAAATAAACCTACCATTAAAATTATAGACTGATCAGCAGGGCATCAAATACCTTTTCCCCCTCACTGTATAGGAGTGGTTAAAACATGCTAATAATGCCTCCAGTGGTTAAGGGCGCTGTACTGCAGCGCCAGCTGTGCCACCAGCGACTGGGTTCTCGCCCAGGCTCTGTCGTAACCGTGAGGTCCGTGGGGTGACGCACAATTGGTCTAGCAATCCCTACCGGGTTTGGCCGGTAGGGATATCCTTGTCTCATCGTGCACCAGCGACTCCTGTGGGCCGGGCGCAGTGCGCGCTAACCAAGGTTTCCAGGTGCACGGTGTACCCTCCGACACATTAGTGCGGAGCCGTGTTGGATGCGCGCTGTGTTAAGAAGCAGTATGGCTGGATGGGTTGTGTATCGGAGGACGCATGATTTTCAACCTTCGTCTCTCCCGAGCCCGTACGGGAGTTGTAGCGATGAGACAAGATAGTAGCTACTAAACAATTGGATACCACGAAATTGGGGAGAAAAACGGGGTCAAATTAATAAAATACAAATTAATAAAATACAAATAATAAACATGCTGATAATGGTAACTCATAATGGTCCTCTGAGTATATCAAAAAATGTTTGGTATAACACTGGTATGCCATCCCAACCTTAAAGGCTTTAATTGCATCAAGAAGTTCCTCCTCCTCTGTAATTTGGTTCACATGAGAATATCTGTACAGATGTTAATTTTACATACATTTTTTGGAAACAAATCCATACAATTAGCTTCGGTTAGTGGAGATGGAGGAGTCTGAAATGAAAACATATTCTTAAAGTAATTTTCTTCCTCTTTCAAAATATCATTGGCTCCATCATTTGTAACAAGTTTCGATAAAAACAAATTGGTAGCATTTCTTTATTGAAGATTGAAAAATAATTTGTTGCATTTTCCCCCATATTCCATCCAGTTCGCTTTATTAAATATATATATATATATATATATATATATATATATATATATATATATATATATATATATATATATATATATATATATATATATATATAATAGATATTGCACTGGATCTTTCTTGAATAAGTTCCTACATTTCTTCTTGTTTTTCCTCTAACTTATTCTGTGCCTCTATGGTACAGTATTTATTGCTATCTATCTGTTCTGTTAGTCCTTCAAATAAATACTGTATTATAGAGGCACAGAATCAATTATATATTTACTTTTGGTGCCAGAGAGAATGACTCTTTAATATGGACTCTTTTGATCTAAATGTATTTTGTTTTATAGATGAGTACTGAATTGCATTGCCTCTAAAGGCACATTTAAAAGTGTCCCATACAATAGGGGGATCTGCTGTACCTATGTTATGTCGAAAAAAATTCAGTTATAAATTATTCTGTCCTAGTTCTAAACAATTTATCATCTCGTAGGCTTTGCTTAAATTTCCAATATCCTCGCCCATGTGGAAATTCTGTAAGAGTATATGCCAATTATGCGATGATCCGACCGCATTCTGTCCCCTATCAACACTTTTTAAACTTATGGTGCCAGAGAGAATGACATAAGAAACTAATCTAGACGACAAGGCTTGATTAAGCCTCCGCCATGTATATCTCACTAGGTCAGGGTATTTAAGCCTCCATATATCCACTAATTCCAATATATCCATGACATTCATGATTTCCTTAAGTGCCTAAGGGTGATAGTTTGTAGTGTGATTTCCCTTACACTCCATAGAGGTATATAAAATCGTATTAAAATCTCCCACCTTAATAATAGAGTCTAGTGTTGCTTGTAGAGTTGATAAATTCTTATATCTATTTTCAAAGAAGCTTGGATCATCATTATTTGGACCGAATAAGTTAATAAGCCATATCTGTTAACTGTCCAATAACATTTAAAATAATCCATCTACCTTGATGATCTGTTTGGACAATTTGCACATTTGGATTTGAATTACTATTCATTAATACCATCACCCCTTTGCCCATGGGAGAAATATATTTCACCTCCCCCAGTCCTTTTCCCACAAAACTTCATCTAAAACTGTTGAATGAGTTTCCTGTAAACAATAGATATTATATTCCTTCTCTTTTAGCCAGGTAAATACTGATCGTCTTTTCTTATTATCTGCTAGGCCATTACAATTATAACTGGCTATACTTATTTCACCACTTACTATGGTAATGAGACACAACTTGCAATTCACTTTATCAAAATATATGTTTGTAAACATATCATTAAAAAGTAATATGATGATTGAGTGTCTATATAGCTGGACCATGATATTTGCATTGCTACTAAGTAAACCTCCAACTGGTCCCCACTATTCCACCCGCTAAAAGCCCTCCTCATCCCGAGTTGGGTTGTCATCCCATTGCCCAGCAGACCACCCCAGACCCCCCCGTATCCCATAGCCCTGAAGAGACTGGGATCCATCCTTCAAAAAGAGCACACAGTGCCACTCACAGAACAGAAGTAGACCAACCGCCAAATGCATTTCCATCGCCCTCACCTCCATTTGTATTATATGTAGCCATATAAATATATACAGTGGGGCAAAAAAGTATTTAGTCAGCCACCAATTGTGCAAGTTCTCCCACTTAAAAAGATGATAGAGGCCTGTAATTTTCATCATAGGTACACTTCAACTATGACAGACAACTGTATATATATATTTTTTTTAATCCTGTTTCTTATTTTCCATTATTAGCTATTAATATTTCTAGTAATGTAGGCAAAAGAAAGGTCTTGATTTATGAATGCATATACAGTTGCAGCTGAATGAGATGGCCTGCAAAACTGTGTAAAACAAAATGGGAGGAAATGGGGAGTTTTTATTAACCATTGTCACGTCCTAGATGATGGAGGTCAGATATACCCCCTTCCCCTGAAACATCCACAACACGGTCCCCCGTAGTGACCATATTCCCAAGCATCTCCATGCAGTCAGACCTTTGATTTTGTGCCACAATAATATGGCCCCTCTCTGAATGTCCGAGTGTGACCCCCTCCCCATGTGTTACTGCAGCCAGAACTGCCACTGCCTGGGTGGGGGCACCCCACCGGAATCCCCACCGGCTAGGTAAAAGGTTGTCAAGGTTCTCATTAGAAGCTTTGAGAAATTCATTGTATAGTATAGCTCTCCCTTTAGGGGGCTTTGGCTTTGCAGGACCAACCCTGCCAAGCAGGCTCAGAATGTTGAGGGGGCAGTGCTGCTCTAGGTCTCCGACCACATATTGGCTGTATACAGACTGCTTACAGCAGGCCCATAAAGCAGTTAGACTTGTCCTTAGTATCTGGGTCATTCATTCGGGTGGGTGTATAGGGTTGTGGACTGTTCCATCAATATAGGATCATAAATAAATTGATTAGATGTATAATTTATTTTAAAACACTGTTCCACCATGATAGGACAATAAATAAAGAAATAAGATGTATAAAAATGATATCCCTCATCTGAACAACATTGAAAGCTCTCTCACAACCCCTGCTCACAGCAATACATTGGTTCTGGGATATGCAACCATTTCCTTTCTCACTCAACACCACACTTTCCCAAACACCAAAGAAACACACACCACACCTCCCACACATTCTGTGCCTTCTGTTTACCGAGTTTTTATCTTTATCATGATGAATTAGTGATTTTGTGTTCCAATTAGTTATTGGATACAGCATTTTATGCCGTTCTGCATTTTCCTTTGGGAACTGATCATTCATGCCAATTTTCGTGCCAGCAAGTCTTTTTCCCAGGCTTTAAACCATTATTTTATCTTTAAAGAAAGTAAATTTGGCAACCATTGGGCATTCATACCTCTACCTTCTGTCCGAAACGGTGTACACGTTCTAGTTGGATTTTGTCAACAGCTTTGCGTGGGATCTGAAGCGCTGTAAGGAGGAACTCTCTAACTACACATTCAGGAACTTCTCCTTCTTTCTCTTGGATACCTGTAAATACCAGATTATCTCTCATGGATCTAGTCTGTATGTCAAGTAAAACTTCTCTCATACTGGTGTTCTCCTCTTTAAGTTCATTAACTTCGGTTTCAATCCCATGACTGTCTCTTTTAGCTTGTTTGTGTCTTTCTCCAATGTCACAGCTTTTTCGACACTCATCTAGAGAATTGCCTTCAACTCTTTTATATCCTCTCTGACTAGTTCAAGTATGCCCAGTTTGTCATTTATTGATTTTAGAAGAATGGTTTCAACCTTTACCATTCCCGGTGGTGAAAATATTAAGTTGTCTGAGTCTGTAGAAGAGTCACGTTTTCATTTTGAAATAGGTTCCCTTGTCTTACTCTCTGTCATGTTTGGGTGTTGCTTGTTTTCGTAGTATTTGTCGATACATTTCTCTAGTCTTAAGATTTGTTTTGTCTTGTTATCCAGATTGAAGGTTATCACCCACCAGATTGTGTAGTGCTAATATTTAGTCTAATTTACCGATATTGAATATTACGTTTTTATCTTGAGGTGTTCTACATAGTTACTCTCAGTCCACTACCTGGACTCTTAGACCTACCTCTATCAGCCCTCTCTCAGCCCTCCCAAATGACAGAACCCCTGCCATTCCAAGCATATGCACTCGCTTAGCTACAGTTCACGGTGCAGATGAGAATAGTTTTGCCCATTTTCCCCTGTAGGGACAAATAATTTGCTTCGCTTGTTATGCCTGCTACGCTCAGTCACAGTTCAGACCAAGAGCTGCCTAACAAATGATGCAGGGCATCTGATCGCTTCCTATGCAGGACACATGACAGCACTACTTCAGTCGCTAGGCTTAGCAATTCAGCAGCAATACTGGCCTTCTATCAGTAGGAGCTGCGGCCCACCTCCTCCAAGTGTCTAAGGAGGACAGAGAAGCACAGATGACGCTTCAGCGCCTCATTCCAAATCCTAGAATGCATCAGCCAGCAAACCATTACTCCAGTCCCAGGGCCCCAACTGGAATGCCAAGAAGCCAGGATCAGACTCACGCTGCACCTACTCAGGAGTGGAGGAACAGACACTCTCAGCCCTACCGAAGAGGTGGAGCACAGCGTCACCCAAGAGGCAGAGGCGAACCATATGCAAGCCATGTCCCCTCTGCACCAAAGCACGCAGAGCCTCGGTCCTGAGCTGGAAAAGGTCAATGGTTACGCACTCTAACACAAGGTTATGGACTACAATTTTGGTAGCGATCCCCACGTTTCAGGCGTGTCTTGAAAACAACAGCTTGCAACCTTGCTCAAAAGCAAACACTCAGTAATCTCCTTTAAAAAGCATGCAATTGAAGAGGTAGAGCCAGCGCAACAAAACTAATTCTGATTCTACTCAATCTATTTTCTGGTGCCAGAAAAGGGCGGAGACCTCCGTCTGGTCCTGGAACTAGAGTGCCTGAAAAGTCATCTTTCAGCGCTACAAAATGCTAACAATCAAAACCATCCTTCAGTTTGTACAACCAGGAAGATTGGTTCACCACAGTGGACCTGAAAGACGCATCATTTCATTTTCTACCCTTCAGCCTTTCACTTGCCCCTCACACTTTCACAAAGTGCATAAGCGCAGCGCTAGACCTACTTCGCCAAGCAGGAGTCAGCTTCCTGAACTACTTACATAATTGGCTAATATAGGGAGGGTCGCAAAGCCAAGCTTTGGCACACGCATCCATGGTCTCAGATCACATCTCTGAGTTGGGACTAATAAGGCACTTGGAAAAGACTTCTTTGGTCCCCACTCAGTGTGTGCACTTCCTGGGCTTGACACTGGACACTCAAGTCATGCGAGCAACACTCTCCAGAAATAGTGGCATCTTTGACAAATTGTCTTTCAACATTCAAACTGAGAAAACAGGTGATGTCACAAGAAGAGTAAGAGGCTACTAGCCCTCCTAGCTGCTGCAGTCCATGTTGTACCATTGGGCTTGCTCCACATTCGGCCAATAGAGCAGATGTACAACAGACACTATCTGTGTCCCAGAAGGGAAAAACACAAAAAGCTGGTAACATCAATGAGTTGCTGGAGAACAAAACAATGGTGGCGCCTAGCACTTCAAATTCCCAGTGGAGTTCTTCTAGTTGCAGTTCACAACCGGGTGATTTTGACCATAGACGCCTCCCTACAGGGATGGGGAGCAGTCTTGAACCAGTCAGGGGCCCTTGGTGTATGGTCAGCACCATGGAAAATGGCTCACATCACCGTACTGGAGCTCAAGGCGGTTGACCTTTTCACTCCGGCACTTCCTCCCAGTACTGAGAGGACAACATGTACTGATACGGACAGACACCACAACCGTGATTGCAAGCATCAACCGCCAGAGCGGACTGTGGTCCATGGAACTGCACCAGGTAGCAAGGGAGCTACTGCTTTGGGCAAACAGACACCTTACATCCCTCAGAACACCTGCTTGGGGTGGGGAATCAGGCAGCAGACCTCTCCAGAGACCCTCTTCCTTCAGACTGGAGGATACATCCTACAGTAGTGGAGATGATCTGGGCGCAATTTGGAAAGGCCACCACTGATCTGTTTGCATTGCAAGACTCAACCCATGTTCCTATGTGGTTCTCCACAAATGGTCCGGCAGGCCCAATTGGAGTCAATGCCCTATTACACAGATGGGCAAGTGGGCTGCTGTATGTGTTTCCACCAATTTCCTTGCTCCGTCAGGTCTTGGAAGATCAGTCTTGAGTGTGTCAATTCTACTTGGTTTTCAGACCTTGTACAGCTGACAACCTCCCACCATGGGGACTCCCTCTTCGAGTGGACCTCCTGTCACAAGCGAATGGCAAGCATTGGCACCCCAAACCCAGCATACTGAAGTTGTGGGAGTGGCACCTGAGTGTGACCACCTTGTAGCTGCAGGGTTGCTCTCCTTAATTGATACAGTTCAGGCAGCCAGGGCATCTTCTAACCCTGTATTCCTACAAGTGGAATGTGTTCAGGAAGTGGTGTGTCGACCATGCGGAATCGCCATCTTCCTGCCCAATTTCTGTCATTTTGATTTCCTCCAGGTTATAGCTACAGAAGAGTCCCCATCTACATTGATGCATCACCATAGGCACACCCTCTAGTATCACAATTCATGAAAGTAGCCCACAGGCTACAGCCCTGTCTTCACTTGAGATTA
Organism: Oncorhynchus gorbuscha; assembly: GCF_021184085.1. Taxonomy (NCBI): domain Eukaryota; kingdom Metazoa; phylum Chordata; class Actinopteri; order Salmoniformes; family Salmonidae; genus Oncorhynchus; species Oncorhynchus gorbuscha. Next base: position 22,930,592 of record NC_060180.1, read on the forward strand.
ATGAGCTCTCAGTCAAGACTGCCTTTCTATTGGCTATTGTTTCAGCCAAGCATGTTAGATAATCACATGCACCTTCTACCCATCCTTCATGTCTCACTTTAGCAGAAGTTGGATCTCAGGCAGTGCTTCGGCCAAATCCAGCCTTCTTACTTAAGGTGCTTTCATCATCACATGCTAACCAGCCCTTGATCATAGTGGCATTTCACCTGCCTCCCCACTTCTCACAGGAGAGTCGTGAGTGGCATACACTTGTCCGGTTAGGGCATTGAGTGCTTCTCTTGCTGCAACAAGAAGTGTTTGTCAAACCTAACGCTTTGTGTGTTATGGGGAGAACACCAAAGGGCGCGCTGTCTCGAAGCAGAGACTGGCACGTTGCAGTCACAATCATACGCTGCAGCATGTAGACCAACTTTAGATGGCATAGTAGCACACTCCACCAGGGGTATGGCCACTTCATGGGCCCTGTTCAGAGGGGCCTCGCTGGACTATCCTGTGCTGTTGCAAGTTGGGCAACACCCATGACTTTCATGAGGTACTATAGACTCAATGTTCAATCCACACCATCAGTGGGCTCTGTGGTCCTGGACACTGCACGCTCTCTCAAACCAGATAAGTGAGCATACCATGAACCTTGTACATACTTACTTATCAACCATCAGTGAGATGGATGTTCTATTAAAAAAAAGCCTTTCCACTATTGGTGCTGTTGCCCCCAAATGAAGCCTCATGTTGTAAGTTCTAGCTTTCACCTTGCTTGTGTATATAGTTTTATATCACAGTTGAAATCCTGTGTTACCCTGTTGGGTAATTATATTCTGTTGCGTCCTGTGGTGGATACAAGGATGTCCCAGGGACTCATCTGGACTAAGTTAAATGGTGAGTTATCCCACTCTGTTGTCCGAACGACCTATTCGGTACAGCCTCTCCCATAGTTCGTTTGGCACCCGTTACGAAAATGAAAGAGAGCGTTGGGTTACGGATGTAACCTTGGTTCTCTGAGTATCGGGTGGCCAAGCTTTCATGTCGTTCCTCCACCTCCGTGAGATTTGAGTGACATAATAGACAGTATGTCATACCACACAGCCTTTTATAGTGACAGGTCACATGAGTACAGTAAGGGTGTGGCGTGACTGTAAACATCTTTTGATATTAAGCATCTCAATCACATCGGGTGAAGGGAAGGAGTTCCCCATAGGTGGTTTGGCAACCAAACATTCTACCAAGGTTACATCCGTAACCCATGTGTATGTAGAAACCCTTTGTTGTAAGCCTGTAATTGCATAGTGCACTCTGCAGATGGCCACAGGGTGTCTCAGCAGTGTCCAATTTGACATGTTTACTTTGAACTCATGAGTGTTGTCATATCCAATCTTTCAGGGCCTCAACAGGTTGACTCCTTGATGCTGAAGATGCTTGTAACCACAGAGACTGCACAAGCAACACGAGATCCAGGACCAGACAGCAAGGATGAAACCTTCTAACTAACATCTATCTCCTTATCAGTTTTTAGGTTATTCAGATAATTGATGGTATCTTATGGTATGACTACAATACATGCAGTATATGTTTGTTAATCTAATAGATGTGGTAAAGAGGTCAAATGGAAGCATATAAAACAACTCAATGTTTATATCCCAGGACAAATTAGCTAGCAACAGCAAACTAGCTAAATAGGACAAATTAACGTTAGCTAGCAACAACAGCAAGCTAACTAGCTAAATAGCCATACATGTTTAATGCTTTTCGAAGGGGTTGGCCACTACTATCCGAGAAATTGATCGTGACAACATTATCTCTGCCTTCGACTTGCAATTAAAAACCGATAAACGAATCTCTTGCACTGCTCTTGCAGTGCTAAAGAGTGGATACCTACTCAACTAAAGTGGAAAGTTTAGAGACAGTGGCCAATCTGACAGAAGGACGACTCCATGACCTGAAATACATTTCCTAAAAATGAAAACAGAATAACTCAAAAAATAAATTAAATGTGGGGGTCACAGGACTTGAAACTGGTGTGGAAGCGGGCAACCCAACTTCCTTCATGAGCCATCTTTTCTATGAACTGTTTGGGCAGGAGAAACTGGGTCCCATGCCGCTGATAAACATTGTGCATCGTACGTACGAGTCCTCTCCAGAACGGATCTTTTGTGTATGATTGTACAAATCCACAGTTTTGAAGTCAAATGACAAATTGTTCGCCTCACAGCGGATTCAGGGGCTCCGACCTATGCAAAGAAGAGGCTCAGCATCTAACCCGATCTGAGTGCTGAACTGCTGAAAAGAGGGCGAGCTACAACGAGGTGAGATTCCAGCTACGCAAGCTAAACCTGAGATGCGGCTTCATCCGCCATGCAAAACTCATTTTGAGCTTCGAGAATCCAACGCAGATGTTTTTTCCACTGCCAAGGAGGCTCAAGACTCCTTCGATAAGCACATTAAGGCCAACACACAAGGGGACGAGCCAACCAATTTTATTTTAGACTAACCGCAATTTGGTTGGCTCAATATTCAGGTATGCTATCCACACAAAATCACGTAGCCTAGCCTATGGCTGTGATGCTGCCCTCAGCATAAGACAATGATGAGGAGTGAATTGTTCACATGGTGGGGCGGGGTTCACTTCTCGTGGGGAATGACCAATGTGTGGGTTTCCCTGTGGGTCCAGCTTGTTTCACATCCATAGGCTTATTAAGAATACAGCTAACGATTAAGTCGTTAATATTACCTTTTTTTTTAAACAATGACAACACTAGCTATTCTCTCTTGGAATTTGAAAGGCCTAAACTCACCTATTAAATGTTTCAGCTGTCGATATCTTAGCAAGAAACCGTATCTATATATCAATTGTATATATAGCACATTTAGTATATGTAAAGACAAGATTATATCAAGAATAGTCTGATGGGTGACAATAGTAGCCTATCACCTGTGAATGATATATTATCACATGTGAATGATGCCCAGCATAAGGCAAGAAACAAAGCCTTTTTTTGGCGACTTTTTCTAATCATAGTCACACCTCATGGAGCCTATCCCATACGCCTATATGTTTTGATAAGGTTTGTTTCACAACTAAAGTGGCCAAATAAATTCTTAAAATTAAGATCATTAATCCACTTTACAAGGGGGGTAGAGCCTAACTGGCATACATTAGCAGCGAGTGTGTTTCATAAATGCACCTTTATCATATAAAAGCAGTACATGCATAATCACATTTGCGGTCACTTTTGATAATGGTGTTTTCCACTAATGGAACATTCACGCTTATAGCCTACTGCCATGTGCGCATTGCTGTACTTATAATGTGAAGAAATAGACTAATAGTTTATCATTCAAAGCTAAACGTTCTGATCTGTGTCGTCAGCCACATTGCGTAAAAAAAGTTTTTTTTGATGCTAGTGGTTGTATTAATTTGTGATCTATCGCATCCCACAACTGTTCCAGACTATGTTTTTTTCTTGCACAGAATATAATAGGTCAACTTTTGTACTATGGGGGATAGTAGATTGACATAGGCGAGTGTTTTTGCTGTTCGTTAGGCCTACTCATCTTGTTGGCTGACAAAAAGTAAATGTGGACAGTTCTTCCAATATCTTAAATATGCACCTCGCGCACCCCACGCAGTTGAGTCCCGATGTGTCTGTCTTCACTTGTAGCCTGTGAGAAAGACCGATCATGTGATGGTCTGTGAACTCTGTGAAACATTTATTTGGGTTGCAATTTCTGAGGATCGTAACTCTAATGAACTTATCTTCTGCAGCAGAGGTAACTCTGGGTCTTCCTTTCCTGTGGCGGTCCTCATGGGAGCTAGTTTCATCATAGTGCTTGATGGTTTTTGCAACTGCACCTGAATAAACTTTCAAAGTCTTTAAAAACTTCTGGATTGACTGACCTTCATGTCTTAAAGTAATAATGGACTGTCATTACTCTTTGCTTATTTGAGCTGTTCTTGCCCTAATATGGACTTGGTATTTTACCAAATAGGACTATCTTCCGTATACCAGCCCCACCTTGTCACAACAAACGCATTAAGGAAAGAAATTCTAAAAATTATATTTTACCAAGGCACACCTGCTATTTGAAATTCATTCCAGGTGACTACCTCATGAAGCTGGTTGAGAGAATGCCAAGAGTTTGCAATGCTGTCATCAAGGCAATGGGTGGCTACTTTGAAGAATCTCAAATTGAAAATATATTTAACTTTTTTTGGTTACTACATGATTCCATATGTGTTATTTCATAGTTTTGATGTCTTCACTACTATTCTACAATGTAGGAAATAGTAAAAAAAATAAAGAAAACCCCTAGAATGAGTAGGTGTGTCCAAACTTTTCCCACCATTTGTATCGTTTATCTCCAGTGACCTCTTTATCAATCTAGCCTATTTATTTGACTCCGTTATCCCAGAGCTTTGTAGGCCTAAATGTTTGGGTGAATCAAGAACCAACCATTTAGTTGTAATTTACTGATCTGGTCAGTTTATGATGCTGCCTTTTGAACGAGAATTAACAATGTTCCGCTAATGTCTGGCAGGTCTCTCTGGCATTAGATAAATGCTCAACATTATTGTACAGTAAATAAAGGTTTTGCACATATTTTGTCAAGACTTTATGGAGTATGTCACTACAATCACCATCAGAATATTAATGATGAATATTTTGATTATGATATTACAACTACTAGTATGTAGGCTACTACAGTCTGTCTCCTGTCCCCAGTGCACCTTATAAAAAAGTCCCCTCGGCTGGGCTGTTCCCTGACCACGTTGTGTCATCGTTGATCCCACAGCCTCTCATTTTCCATTAGTCAGCTTTAAAGTTTCCCTACTCTCGTCCGCACTACGAACGGCTGATATCCGTTTCCTTCCACATTGGACGGACTAGCTAACGAAGATGGCGGCGGCAGAATCTGATCGTGAAGTACCGTCTGCTCTGTGTACCGAATTCCTGAATTTCTCTGCCAAGGACACAGCTTTGGTATGTGACAGTTTCCATGTGTGTATATATTTGGTGTGATGTGTCTTCTCAAATGGTGCAGAGCGCACCAATTCCATCGACTATATTAATTTCTATATTTTTCCATCTCGACCTGTTTTTCTTCAATGCGATGATGATGATGGCCTAGGCTACAGTACGGGAGCATAGCTAATGCTAACTGGCATTAGCTAACCTACGGCATTGCATAACTGTAATATATTGATTGGAATCGATACTACAGCAGCTATGTTATATTGGTAGGAATGTGTCCAGGATTATTTTAAACAATACTAACGTTATAGGCTAGGGTCACTTGGCAGACAGTATTTTTCGTATTGCCGGCCAACATAATTTGTTAGCCGCACTGTCTGAACGTCAAGCAGTTGTTGTTCCATAACTAGCAGCAGTAGTTAGCTATTCTGTACAACTTGCGTACCAACAAACCCGCAATATCTGTTGTTGGGAATGAACCTTATTCGCTCCGTGAAACCCGCCCTGTTAACACAACCAGTTGGGGAGAGCTCGGCCGTTATGCCTGGGTCACACCGACAGTGTTGACGCAAAATAGTACACAGCAACCACTCGATATGTGTGCAACAAAAGGTCAACATTTATCTTCTGTTACCATTTCTGTCTAACCGTCTTCGCATACGTTCGATAAATCCAACCTATTCACCACACACAACGCACTAAAACTGCCAATGTTGCAATTTAAACGGCATCGTTCCATTGGAAATGAATGTACTTCTGGTGTCCCAAAGCATAGACTCTGTCGGTGTGGTCGAGGCGTTAACCAGCTAGCATCGTAGCCCCCCTGATCAGACTAACAGCGTCGTTGCTTCAATTCTGCATAATACATTCTGCAGGCAAACTTTTTCATGATGTAATCCAATATTGTTGCTGGATATGTGCAACAAAAGTTCAACATTAAACTTTTGCTACTATTTCTGTCAAGTCAATTTAATGCATACAATGAATGAATGTACCCCACAAAACAAAGAACGCACTGCAACTGCCTCACAGCATTACTTTGGAAATGAATGTACTTCTGTTGTACCAAAACGCAAATATGCTGTTCATCTGATCGAGGGGTAGTGATGCCAGGTTACAGAAAAGCTTGAATTGAGCTATTTGCACAAACCTAGCCAACTAGCGAGTTATTAATTCTACCTACTAGTCACATATTGTTAATAACAGTAAAACAGATGTTTTCCATTACCCATGACCCATCCAGTGTGATACATCACTTGTTGATTGCGAATACTTCCCTAGCTAGCCAGAATGTATTGCAAATGTATCAAATTGCCAATAGTGTCCTTGTACTTGGGCCTTCAGTAGCTCTGGTGTCAATCATTACCAACAGATGTGAGAACAATCCATAACAAAAGCATTGCGTCTAATTCTAAATATGCTAAACATTGTGTTGATCACACTAAACGAAATATCAACTTCAGTGGTCGTTCATTTCCCCATTACACTCAGCCTAAGACTACATGTTGTCTACATGTGACATCTGCCCCCCTGCAGGCTATATACCAGACTAAGAGCTCACTCTCCACATATGACGCAACATGCCATGTACTAGATGTGACTGTGCTAGTTTATCACTGTCATTTGATTCATTATTATTTGCTAGGATTGACTTTAAGGGTTCCCCTATTGCCTGGGGCATGTGAACTGAGCAGTCATGGAAGTTGAGCCTGCTCCGAGGTTGCCCCATTGGGCAGGTGATTTATATATATTTTTTGTTTAGATATATTGATAACGACCTACATGCAAAGAATTCCAGTAGTCTGGTCTTTCTCGTTCCTCCATTGTATAGGTAAAAATAGCTACTATTTCATGCAAGTGATTCAGTGATTGCCAGGAATTGTGGGTTGACTATTAGGCTGATATATTTTATAGAGCCCGACCGACGTTATCGGACTATATTGCCCTTTTACCGCTATATCAGTATCGGATGATTTTTCCACTGATAACCGATATTCAATAAATAGGATGAAAAAATGGAATCTCATACTAATCTGAACACTTGTGGTCATTCTCATGATGTCATTTAATTTAACAACATAAGAAATCAACATTTGAAAGATTTTTGTTTTGGGTGGAAATTTGAGAATTCGGGATGGAGAAAAAAAAAAAAGTATATCGGCAGATACATTTGCAAGTTTTGTCCCCCCCAAAAAATGGAATTGGTATCAGACCCCAAAAAACATAAAGGTTGGGCTCTAATATAGAACGAGAGTGAGTGACTCGCTTATCAAAGCAGCAAGCCCCAGCAAAACAGGCAAAGGGGCATGCCAGATACTTTCATTACAGGAAACATGAGGTAATTGCACTTACTGACCATGGTTTTAACCTCCTAATAAAAAAAATAGGCCTTTTGGAGTGAGGTGACCATGTAGAATGTGCAGCTCACGCCGATGCAACCAGTATGATTTAAAAAGTCAAAGGGCCACAAAATGCGACTAAATGGTCGCAGTCTGGAGCCCTGCCTATAGGCATACAATAAAGACCACTCAAAGGGCCACAAAATGCAACTAAATGGTCTCAGTCTGGAGCCCTGCCTATAGGCATACAATAAAGACCACCCAATATAACTAAGTCAAATTCATACAAGTTGGACCTGGACTGTGTTCAATGTCCTGCTAACAACAGGTTTGTTGTAATGTTCATGTCTCACTGTTAACACCCCTCTACACAGAAATGGCTCCAAGTGACTGACCTGTACAAGGAGGTATACCAGCACCTTGCCCGCTATGTACCTAAGATCTACTGCCTGGGGCCCAACCTGAACCCCCAGAGTGAGGACCTGCTGGCCCAGCTGCTGCTGCAAGCCCCTCTAGAGTGGTACCTGTGTGGGGAGGACCCTTCCACGGGCCTTGCCAAGCTGGAGCAGAACAACCAGCCATCACAGCTCTGTGGACACGTCTTCAGAGTGGGAGAGCCCACCTACTCATGCAGGTGGGTGTAGTTGAGGTCTCGTTAGACAGGCAGACAGAAAGACAGACACACATGCTAGCTGTCCTTTCCTGTGAATTGGGTCAGGTTGGTCCTGTGTTAAGTCTCAGGTCAAACCGTAAGCTTCCTGGTAAGCGGTGCGGTCTCGATAAGGTCGAGGTCACTTCCGTTTACAGGATCAGCTTGACCATACTAGCTAATTCCATACACACCCAAGTGTGTGTTCAACGGAAAGCCATTGCAATGCACTCCCATGCTTATTGTACTGTATGTGCCTAATTGAACATCCATTCCATGAGTTTTGTTTCTATTTTTCCTGAACAACTCCTCCTTTGTATTGGCATTGAGTAAGAGGGTAGCATGGGATCAAGACATGACCTGGTGGAACCCTGGAAGACAATGTTAGGTACTGTTGCTGTCCCTCCTGCTCCTCTCACAATCTAGCTCTCTCTGCTGCAGGGAATGTGCTGCAGACCCCACCTGTGTGCTTTGTATGCAGTGTTTCCTGGGCAGTGTGCATAAAGAACATCGCTACAGGGTAAGAAGGACCACACAACCTCTATCATACACTCAAGTGTATGCACACATGACTGTAAGTCGCTTTGGATAAAAGCGTCTGCTAAATGGCATTTATTATTATTATTATTATAAGTGTTCAGTATAAGCAGTCTAACAGCCCAAACAATGGCTAGTAGTGCTGAGCCATTAACTGTCATTTTGTTTATGAAACAACTAATTGACCCACGTTGGTTCAATAACTTGATTTCCATTTATTAAAATAAATAATATTTGTGAGCCCAACGTGCTGTTTCTCTACAGAGAAATCATTCACGAGAGAAGTCGAGAACTTTGTGGGACTCTGGGCGGAAGGGAGTTGTAGTTTTCACTAAGCAAATATTCAACCTAGTTCACCGCATAGCCCTGGTAATTAACAACAATGCCCATAATCCATTGCGCCTGTTTTTTACAGCTCGGACAGAGACGGATCAGAGAGGAAGAGGCAAAGCGAGAGGTTTCACTCTAGCCAAAATCTGTCCAAAATAAATAAGCCCAATACATTTCTATGGGCTTATCACCTGCCTTTGGGACAATGACTTCCATTGTTAGGGCAGAGGCATGAGTATCTCATCATTTATATACAACTCTTTGGATGCATACACTTTTACGCCTGCTACGTTAGGTTATATGCACACAGACCGCATGAGAGAGAAATGTACACAACGACGAGAGGGACAGAGACGGTTTGTGAAAGAATGCCTTATTTACTTTGAAGAGCTAGTCAAATGTATTTTGGCAGACAGCTCTGCAGCATACTTAGGCAGGCCAGCGAAATAGGATGACTAAAGACAGTACATTATGTAATATACACAACTGAAATATTATATTTCATAGTAATTTCCTAATTTCTTCTATTGATGTCTACCCAATGTGGACCTGACACAGACAATGGAATGTTTTGGCAATTGAATGTTCACTATTTTTGACTTTGGAATATCCATTAAAAGCTCTATAATTATTTCATAATAAAAATAGTAATAACCTAAAAACATGATTATAAAAAAATTCAACCAAAATGGAACCGACCTCAAATCGCTCAGCACTACTGCCTCGGTTTCAGTAGAAGTGCTGAATGGGTAGGTAAGTGAGTGGGTGATTGCCATGAGATGGGTCATCCAGTTGCTGCTCTGAATCCAGGCTGAGGATCAGGCAGGCTAATCCCATTTGGGCCTAGCCTGGCTTGCCACTCTCCTGCCATGTGAGTCTCAGGATGGGTGCACCTATCCTCCTCAGGTCTCAACCTCTGTTCACCCAAGAGTAGGTACAAGTTGCCCCTAACCACTGATACAGGGTCAGGTATATACTGTAGTTTTTAGGCCTACTAACAGTTAAGATTAGGATTGGGGGGTAGGGTGAATTGATCTGCGGAAAATATGACCGTGAGTGCTTACTTATGTATTCTGGTTTTGTCTTACTCCTCTTTGTTTGTGTTCTAGAACATTCTAAAACACTACTTCAGGGCAGGAAGATGTATGTACAGTTGAATTCAGAAGTGTACATGCACTTTGTTGGAGTCATTAAAACTCGTTTTTCATCCACTCCACAAATTTCTTGTTAACAAGCTATAGTTTTTGCAAGTTGGTTAGGACATCTGCTTTGTGCATGACATGTTATTTTTCTAACAATTGGTTACAGACAGATTATTTCACTTACAATTCACTGTATCACAATTCCAGTGGGTCAGAAGTTTACATACACTAAGTTGACTGTCCCTTTAAACAGCTTGGAAAATTCCAGAAAAATGTCATGGCTTTAGAAGCTTCTGAAAGGTTAATTGACATCTTTTGAGTCAATTGGAGATGTAGATGTATTTCAAGGCCTACCTTCAAACTCAGTGCCTCTTTGCTTGACATCATGGGAAAATCAAAAGAAATCAGCCAAGACCTCAAAGAAAATTGCAGACCTCCACTAGTCTGGTTCATCCTTGGGAGCAATTTCCAAACGCCTGAAGGTACCACGTTCATCTGTACAAACAATAGTACGCAAATATAAACACCATGGGAGCACGCAGCCGTCATCCTGCTCTGGAAGGAGACACATTCTGTCTCCTAGAGATGAACGTACTTTGGTGCGAAAAGTGCAAATCAATCCCAGAACAGCAAAGGACCTTGTGAAGATGCTGGAGGGAACAGGTACAAAAGTATCTATATCCACAGTAAAACGAGTCCTATATCAATCCTATAGAAAATTTGTGGGCAGAATTGAAAAAGTGTGTGCGAGCAAGGAGGCCTACAAACCTGCTCTGTCAGGAGGAATGGGCCAAAATTCATCCAACTTATTGTGGGAAGCTTGTTGAAGGCTACCTGAAATGTTTGACCCAAGTTAAACAATTTAAAGGCAATGCAGGTGCTGTAGAAGGTGGTCATTGTTGTAGTCTTCCAAATGTAAACCATCCAGAAGCTTCTCTGTCTGCTGCGTATGACTGTGTACATGTACTTGTGTTGTCTTGCCTCACATATCGTCTCCCCTTCAGATGACGACCTCTGGGGGAGGGGGGTTCTGTGATTGTGGAGACACAGAGGCCTGGAAGAAGGGCCCTTACTGTCAGAAGCATGAGCCCAACATCAGTGACTCTTGTCAGGAGGTGAGCAGCTCTCAGCCACTGCGACTGTATATCATGTCTCATTCACATCTAATAAAAGTACACCGTTCATTCGCTGCTGTTACTACACATTGTTACAAGTTGTTACAGATTGCTAATGGCCACTTTAATCATTCTTTGAGGTTGACACAACCATTGTTTGATTGTGTATCTGCAGGATCCCCTGGCTCACCTGTCAACAGACATGATTGCCCGCTGCTATAATGTCTTCGCTATTGTGCTGAAATACGCCGTGGACATGCTCACCTGGGACAAGGAGGATGAGCTGCCCCCGGGCCTAGAGCCTCCGTACGTACACACCCGCACACAGGAAGTCATTCGTGATTGCAAGTCATGTTCTTGCTGGTCGCCATGACAACAAAATGGTTTTCATCTCTAGCCAGTTGATCTTCACGTCTTTTTGATTTGTCAGAGACCGAGGTGACACCTATTACTGCATGCTCTTCAATGACGAGGTCCACACCTACGAGCAAGTCATCTACACCCTCCAGAAGGCAGTCAACTGCACCCAGAAAGAAGCAGTCAGCTTTGCCACCACAGTAGACAGAGATGTGAGTGTGTTAATGACTAATGGCTTCATATTAGTGATGGGGGGGGGCATTTATCGTTACATATTGCAATATTTTATCTATATTTGACTCCAGGTATTAATTAGTTAAACATTATTTTACTACTGTAAGTAGTAGGGATGCACCGATATGACATTTGTGTCCGATACCGGTAACCAACATTTTAAATTTTAGCGACCTTTTAAGCATTCCGGTACAGTTAAATAGTTGAAACAAGGTGTCATATGTTCAGTTGGGAACAGATTGTTTAATAACTCGTAATTGAGAGAAATGACAACCATGAATGTATTTTATTAGCACAACAGATGTTCATGACACAAATAGTTTAGCTGCCCCGCATTACGAAGATGGTTAAGTTGTTTGTCTCTTCTCACTATCCAATCTTGACTCTATGGAGAAACTTAACTGTTTTGAAAGAAATATTGGTTGAAACTAAAATGCAGTTCATCATTTTAGCTTTAACGGCTTGAAAATATGACTGTCTCTAGGCTTGTCCTGAACTGCTAAAAATGGTACAACTTCAGCTTTTCAAATGTGCTCAGCTGACTTGACTAGTAAAAGGAGAGCAAATGTACAACACATCTCATCTTTCATTTGGGAAATAAAAAATAAATAAACAAAAGAACAAAACTGCTTAGTTTTAAATGAAATTAAAATCTTGACCTATACCAGCCATGAAAAAACAAGTGTCTATAGATGACTGGGCTACAATATGACTACCCGAATAGGGGGAGGTTTTTTCTTCACAAAGAGGACCTATTCGAGAGAGTCCGTTTCTTTTTTCCGTCTACAATGTGTGAAGCTTCACTGAAAAGGTGCTCACTGTCTGCTCTAGTACAGGGAAGCACCAAGATGCTTGTTACTTCTCCAGTATCCAAGTGCATCTTCATTCCTGGTAATAGTACGTTCTGTCAGGTATGCTAGTATCTGCAAATAATGAGAAATGGGGTTAGTACATTAAATACAACATATTGCATTATTCCTACATTCCAAAGTATCATTAGGCATAGATCAACATTGGCAAATGATGGCCGATGTCGTAACAGAAAATGACAATACGAGTCTCTCTCTGAGACACACACACTGACCAAAAAGTTATTTTGTTGGAATTTCTGTATGTCCCCATTACCAGAAAAACAATCAAAAACTATTTCTTTCAATTACTTGCTGTGCTGTTTTGTTGTTCAGTCGTTTCATTCTCAAGCAGGATTTCATCATGCATGTCAAGCAGGGAAGTTTCAGCTCTGTCTGTCCGTGGCATCTTCTGTCGCGGGTCCTCTTCCTTGGAGCGCATTGTCACTGTGTCCGTTCCATCTTGTCCAGCGGTGTATGTAACATTTCACATAAACCCTGTTTTTTTTTTTGTCTGCATCGAAGTAGCGGTCCTTGTGCCTAGCATCGAGCATGGTGGTGACGCAGTAAAGAGGCTCAAAGAGAATACCACTGAATCGCTTGTTCACAGTCTGTCGGCAGTTTTGTTGAGCAGGTGTTTCAATGCCATGACAGAGGGTATCACGTCTGCTGCCGACGTAGTTGATGAGCCTATTTCTCGAATCAGTTGTTCGAATGGAGCTCGGAGTGTGTTCATGTTTTCAATGAGAGTCTACTGGTTTGTGCTGATTGTTGCAGGTAACTCAGTCGGCTTACGCGCCAAGTTCTCGTTTTTGTTCCAGCAGGCTCTCCGTCATGTAAAAAGTACTGTTCCATCTGGTGGAAATGTCTTGCTTAAGCCTTTTCGTTTTTACTCTTAAGCTGTTCCTGTATTGCTTGCAGCCGGCTACATGCTAGCTGTGAGTGTTTTAAAATGACCCATCTTCCTACCTGTTGCCACTGTCAGATATGCTGCCTTGGTCCAAAACACCTTCGTTCACAACCAGTTGCAGCATGTGTGCTATGCATGGAAAACTGGTGACTCTGCATTCTTCCAAAGCCTTTGTCATGTGCATTATCAGGTAGCACAGTGTGTACTTTGTTCCAAACATGTTCTCAAATGCCATTGAAATGGCAGCAGCGGTATGAGAACCAGCACATTCTTGAGTATGCAATACGGCTTTCCTCAGTACGAAGTCCTCGTCGACCCACTGTGCTGTCAGACTCCGCATGCTCATGGGGTTGACATCGCTGGTCCAAATGTTAGTCGTGTAGCTAATAGCAGTGACGCCCATAGCAAGATGCTCATGCATGTGTGTTTCAACAATACTGTGTAACTCCAGTAGGGCAACATCTGAAAAATAGCGCCTACTTGGTAGTGTGTACCGGGGCTCGAGGTGCTCGACCAGTCGACGAAAGCCAACATCATCTACGACAGAGAACGGTTGATTGTCAAGGCCATTATCTTGGCGTTAATTGATTTCGCCTTTGAGTTGTCTCACTGAAATGTTACTCTTACTCTTTCAAATGACTGCTGGACTTGAACGTGTTTAGTTGTTGGAAGTGTGCGCTTAGTTTTTTTTCTGCTTTTGTTCTAAGTAGTCGCTGAACATCTGGGAGGGATGCACTTTCAAATGAGTAATTAGGTTTGTGGTATTGAAGAATTTCACTTTCTCCCCTCGGGAAATAATAGCAGCACAAACATTGCATATGGCCTTTTTGTTATCTTCCTTTGACACTTGAAAAATAGATCCACACAGCAGACATTGTGGGCGAGGTTAGGAATGCTGTTGCACGTGTAGCGCTGTGTTTTTCGCTGCATCATTACGTCATCTACCTACGTTATATAGGTATGCACGTCCTCTACCTACGTTGTATAGGTATGCACGTCCTCTACCTACGTTATATAGGTATGCACGTCCTCTACCTACGTTGTATAGGTATGCACGTCCTCTACCTACGTTGTATAGGTATGCACGTCCTCTACCTACGTTGTATGGGTATGCACGTCCTCTACCTACGTTGTATAGGTATGCACGTCCTCTACCTACGTTGTATGGGTATGCACGTCAGCTTTAAACTAGACATAGAACCGATGTTGGTATTTTCTAGCTAATATCGTCCGATTCCGATATGCTTAACAATATATCGTGCATCCCTAGCAGGTAGCGTTAGCTAGCACTAGTCTGCTGGCTGAACATCCTCAAACGTGGTGCACAATTGGCCTAGCGTCATCCGGGTTTGGACGGTTTAGGCCGTCATTGTAAATAAGAATTTGTTCTTAGCTGGCTTGCCTAGTTAAGTAAAATGTAAAAAAATATTGAGCAATATATTTGGAACATTTACAATAAAATCGAGGTATCCTATATATATATATGTATGTATGTGAGAATCGCAGTACATATCGCATCGGCACCTAAGTATCGTGAGGTCCTTGGCAATTCCCAGCCATACTTCATATATGTGTAATCATTCTCTTGTATCTTCCACTATACAGGGAAGGAAATCGGTGCGCTTTGGCGACTTCGCGTTCTGTGAGCAGGCCAAGTCAGTCATTGTGGTGAGTAGCCTGGTCTGGGGAGCTGGATGTATCTCCATTGAAATTGTCATGAGATGACAGATGCTCACATTCCACTGCAGCCACCAATCAAACCTATGTTATTTTGCAGTAATTGTTCATGAGTGTATTAATCTGTGTGTGTGTGCGCGTCTGCAGAGGAACACGAGTCGTCAGTCGAAGCCCTTGAGGGTCCAGGTAATGCACTCCTCGGTGGTGGCTCACCAGTGCTTTGCTCTCAAAGCCCTCCACTGGCTGGGCCACGTCATAGGATACTCAGGTCAGCCTTCTTCCTCTTTCCAAGCTGCATGTGAAGTATGTCTAACTGCCGTTGGATTGTACACTCCGTATCCTCTTCAAATATAAAGAATTTAGCCTGTAATCTTTTTTACAAATTTTTATTCCACTTCATAAGTGGTTTATTTGATGAAAAATAAGTTTTGGTCACGTCAGTCTTTATTTTTGCTAAAGACCCTCCACACATCCTTGTTTGCTTTGTTTTTGTATCCTTGTGTGTGTATGATCTGTGTGTGTAGACGCTCTGAGGAGGATCCTGTGTCAGGTGGGCCTGGAGAGAGGGCCAGAGGGAGAGAACTCCTCCCTGGTGGACACACTCATGCTCTGTGACTCCAAGATGTGGAAAGGTAAGGAGGAGGAAATGCGTCCTTTTAGTTCTCCTGCCAGGGTTAGGGACAATTACATTTCAATTCAACTCAATAATTGAAAAATCCTCATCGAAAAGAAATGGCAAATGTCTATTTACTTTGAGATTTGATTGATTTGGGATGGCATTGACTGACCCCCACCCTGTCTCCTGCAATGCACATAAAACATAAACAGCCTTTCCGTGAGTACAGTTGTTCTAAGTAATACCTGTTTTCCACTCCAGGGGCCAGGAATGTCTACCACCAGCTCTTTATGAGCAGCCTTCTCATGGACCTCAAATACAAGAAGCTATTTGCTATCCAGTTTGCAAAAGTAAGCCTCTTCTTTCGTCCCTTGATTTGAAGGACCAGTATGGCCACCTAATGTAACACAGCTATGTGGAAAGTCACAGTGCATTCTGCATTAGAAGCACTGGAGGCGCTATTGTGAACCTGCATCTCCAGCTGGCCCCCTTTTTAATGAGGAACTAATGTGTCAACATCACATCAGCAGGGGCGAGGACTCAATCCTGATCTACATGCATTTGTAGTCGGAAATTTACATACACTTTAGCCAAGTACATTTAAACTCCAGTTTTTCACAATTCCTGACATTTAATCCTAGAAACAATTCCCTTTTTAGGTCAGTTAAGATCACAAATTTATTTTAAAATGTGAAATGTCAGAATAATAGAGAATGATCTATTTCAGCTTTTGTTTCTTTCATCACATTCCCAGTGGGTCTGAAGTTTACATACACTCGATTAGTATTTGGTAGCAGTGCCTTTAAAATGTTTTAGGTAGCCTTCCACAAGCTTCCCACAATAAATTGGGTGAATTTTGGCCCATTCAGCCTTACAGAGCTGGTGTAACTGAGTCAGGTTTGTGGACCTCCTTGCTCACACACGCTTTTTCAGTTCTGCCCACGCATTTTCTATAGGATTGAGGTCAAGGCTTTGTGATGGCCACTCCAATACCTTGCCTTTGTTGTCCTTAAGCCATTTTGCCACAACTTTGGAAGTATGCTTGGGGTCATTTTCCATTTGGGAGACCCATTTGCAACCAAGCTTTAACTTCCTGACTGATGTCTTGAGATGTTGCTTCAATATATCCACATACTTTTCCCCCCTCATGATGCCATCTATTTTGTGAAGTGCATCAGTCCCTCCTGCAGCAAAGCACCCCCACAACATGATGCTGCCACCCCTGTGCTTCACGTTTGGGATGGTGTTCTTCGACTTGCAAGCCTCCCCCTTTTTCCTCCAAACATAACAATGGTCATTATGGCCAAGCAGTTCAATTTGTGTTTCATCAGACCAGAGGACATTTCTCCGAAAAGTACAATCTTTGTCCCCATGTGCAGTTGCAAACTGTGGCTTTTCAGGTTATGTCGATTATAGGACTCGTTTCACTGTCGATATAAATACTTTTGTACCTGTTTCCTCCAGCATCTTTACAAGGTTCTTTGCTGTTTTTCTGGGATTGATTCTCACTTTTCGCACCAAAGTACGTTCATCTCTAGGAGACTGAACGTGTCTCCTTCCTAAGCGGTATGATGGCTGCGTGGTCCCATGGTGTTTATACTTGCGTACTATTGTTTGTACAGATGAACGCAGTACCTTCAGGCATTTGGAAATTGCTCCCAAGGATGAACCTGATTGTGGAGGTCTGCCATTTTGTCTGATGTCTTGCCTGATTTCTTTTGATTTTCCCATGATGTCAAGTAAAGAGTCACTGAGTTTGAAGGTAGGCAATGAAATACATCCACAGCCTATCAGAAGCTTCTACAGCCATGACATCATTTTCTGGAATTATCCAAGCTGTTAAAAGGCACAGTCAACTTAGTGTATGTAAACTTCTGAACCACTGGAATTGTGATACAGTGAATTATAAGTGAAATAATCTGTCTGTAAACAATTGTTGGAAAAATGACTTGTGTCATGCACAAAGTAGATGTCCTAACCAACTTGCCAAAACAATAGTTTGCTAACAAGACATTTGTGGAGTAGTTGAAAAATGAGTTTTAATGACTCCATCCTAAGGGTGTGTAAACTTCTGACTTCAACTGTAAGTGCTAGCTCAATGTCTCAAATGTAAATGTATGGTGTAGCTATTGCAGAGAATTGGACACTGTCTTGAATGGAAGTTTGATATAACGGAAGACTATTGTGTGAATGTGTTGGCACAAAGCCTCGATGGGGGCACTAACTACATCACATCCTTTAACCAGTCCTCCTGGGTGGATTTCCTCTCAGCCTGCTTGGCGTGTAACTCAGGCCCACACACTCCCGGTCCCTGTCTGACTCCAAAGGCCGCTCTGCTCTCTCTCTCTCACACACACACACACACACTCGGAGCCAAGGCTCTACAGGTCTCCTGAGCTGAACCTGAGAGCATAGATATATGCGCTCACTGGGTCGCATGAGCTAAGACTCGAAGCCAGGATGTTGGATAAGATAGGCCACTCAAAATCTTACGTGGAGGAGTATTTAACCCTAACTTTGATTGGACACAATTGGCCTGATGCTCTTCTGGGATTCTATGTCTATGCTTTCAGAGACCTGGGTGGTCAAGGGCAGGAGGGCTTCAGAAGCTTAACGGGGAGAAGGATGAAGTTGCCCTTAGACATTGATCTGAGGTCAGTTTTGCTTTCCTCCTCCCAAATGGTTAAGGTTTTTCGATTTGGGGAGTAAGCTGATCCTAGATCTGTGTCTAGGGGTTACTTCTCCATGGAACTTAGAAATGAATTTGGGGCGGGTGGGGGGGTTGAGGAGAGGGAAAGGGGCCCACGCCCTTTGACCAGGAGGTGAATGTCCCCCTTGTCGTTTAGAATTACCGGCGCCTCCAGACAGATTTTATGGAGGATGATCACGAGCGTGTAGTGTCAGTGACCTCTCTGTCAGTTCAGCTCTTCACCGTCCCCACCATGGTGAGTAACCCCAACCCCACGCCTGACCACACCTCTCAACACACACACCTTCTCTTCTTCTCTTGTCTTCCCCATGCCAACACCATTAGAATTATGAGCGCTTGCAGAGCGACTATGTGAAAGATGACCACGACAGGGAGTTCTCAGTCACTGACCTCTCCGTGCAAATGTTCACAGTGCCCTCCCTGGTGAGTACGGGCGGCAGGGTCGGGGTGAGATAGTACCATCCGAGATGGGATGCATGCTGACAACCTCAGGGATCTTAGACTTAGTATGGATGCTGTCACGTCCATAGAGAGAAAGTATGGCCATCTAAGTCAGGGGTTCCCAAACTTTTTCACTCTGGGGGAGGGGGAGCCTTCCAGCATTGGGGAACATCCCTCCCCTTCTGCGTGCTCACACACACATGCCACGTCTATTTCTGTGGGCACAAGCACTGTTCATGACACAAACTGTTCACACCTCTTGGTGGAGTGAATTTTGGACGTTTTTAAAGCTTATTTCCTGCAATTCTACACATTTTGTCATGGGGTGCATAGACATTTTGTCATTTTAAAAACACATTTTCTTGCCATGTCTAATGTGTATTCAAAATCAATTGGCTAAAAAAACATTAGCTGACATGGACTAGTTGATCTGGACATTTCTGACGAGTTATAAATAGCTCTCTATGGTCTGCAACGACTGACATGACAAGAGGAACTGATGATGACTACCCAATTTCGAAATTGCACCTTGTGCATTCTACTATTAACGTTTTCAAGAGTAAGTTTAAAGCTGGACTAGGGCTGTGGTAGTCATGAAGTTTTGTCATGATATGAAGAAAATGTTCTCTATTCCACAAGAACAGAATTGTCCTGATCTGGCTATGCCATATGGCTGTGTGCTACACAAGTTCATTTAGCAGACAAGATTTGCTTGGAGTTCCGTGGCAATATTTTATAGTATGAGGAATACAATTGAACATGACTAAAATACACTGGATATTTTCTCCAAGCGATTTGAGCGACTGCGCACATGTGGTTCTTCTGTTCGAGCAGTTAACAAAGAATTAGTTACTCTTATGAAAAGCTGCATGAAACTTAGAATTTCGATGTTAGAAGAACTGACCCCATTTAGCCTACTTTTCATCAGCCAATGAGTATGAGTAGGCCTAATTAACAGCAAAAGCACCAGCCTGTGTCGAATACTATCCCCCATAATACAAGAGTTTACCTATTCTATTGACCTTCAGTGCAAAACAATTAATATTCCAAACGTGGGATGTGATCGATCCCAAATTAATACAACCACTAGCATCACAAAAACTTTTAAAAGCAATGAGGCTGATGCAACAGATCAGAATGTTTAGCTTAAAATGTTGATAAACTATTAGGCTTCACGTTATGAGAGCATTAATGCGCACACGGTAGTAGGTTATAAGCGGGAATGTTCCAAAATACAATCAATTAGCGGCAAACCGCTGTTCTCAAAAGTGACGGGAAATGTGATTATGCATGTAATGCTTAATTATAAAGGTGAAAATGATCTTCCCCAAACTTGAAACTCACGTGCCGCCTGTGTATGTATGCCAGTTAGGCTCTACACCGGTTGTAAAGCAGATTAATGTGCTTCATTTGAAGAAGTTATTTGGCCACTTTACAAAACATATAGGCGTATGGGCTAGGCTACATGAGGTGTGGGACTGATTTGAGAAAGTCGACAAAGGCATGCTCTGTTTCTGGCCTTACTGCACACAAGCTGGGCATCATTCACAAGTGTTAATATATCATTCATAAGTGATAGGCTAATATTGTCACCAATCAAACTATTCTTAATGTAATGTTGTCTTTACATATAGAGAATAATATGTGTGAAATTAGTTTTGGCATGGGAAATAATAAAATATGCACTTAAATAGTACTCTGTTCCCATGGTTCATTTTCATGCCAACCAGGTAGATGATGCTCCTTTTGTAAACGAAGTAGTGTGCTTAATATTAGGAAAGTTGAAAAATAAATATAGTAGGCTTAGTCTTTAGAAAGCTGATGGGATCCTCCTCTTTTTAATAGAGGCCATCAACTGTTTTCTCATGCAATTGCATAGCCTATAGAAATGTTGAGCAGCATCAGAGCTTGGAGAAGCCTATTCTATTTACTATGACTAAAAGGCCACATGGAATTTGACTGTGGTCATGACTCGTGACTGCCTGTGGTGGTAATACAATCATCGTAACAGCCCTAAACCGGACTGAGTTCCCCGCACACCCTACAGTTTGGGAACCACTGATCTAAATCATGAGTGTCATCTTAGTTATGTTCCGAATAGCTCCATTCTCAACATTGATTCTTTGAAAAGGGTGTGGCATGCTATACTGACGTTAGATTTTGTGATTTTTCTTAACGACATTATCCAGTCAGCATCCCATTTCATGTCGTAATAACTATACCCATGTCATAGAAAATGTTAAAGAATCGTATGCTATTCCAATGGTATGCTGTAGTGTTAATTTAAAGTAACTGTCCAGTGTTTTCAGATTTCAATCACCTATAATTAATACAAATATGAGTGTACATGGTTTTCCTTCTAGAAAATGGTAATGAAGTATGTTTAAAAAAAGTAGCATTTCTGTATTGGATTGGTCTGGGTGTATACCGGTCATTAAAAATATTCACCCGAGTAGACTACTGATTGGCCCGCTGCTCCTCCTCAGGAAAATGGCATCTTCCTCTGAAGAAATGGCAAGCATTTGTTTAAATGGTCTGTTTGAGATACAATGTATCCTTTGGCCACATAGGAGTATAGGATGAGTCACCAACATTATATTTGAACTTTTAAAAAGTGCAATTTCCACTGGACAGTTACTTTCAGGCTGTAGAATATTGTCACATTTTTACATAGATTTGCTTAGATTGTGTGTAGTAATGATTTGACTCCAGAATGACTCCTACTACTTGAGGCCCCCTGAACCTCTTCCTTTCCCGGCCCAGGCGCGCATGCTGATAACAGAGGAGAACCTGATGACCACAATCATCAGGACTTTTGTGGACCACCTGCGCCATCGTGACCTGCAGGGCCGCTTCCAGTTTGAGCGCTACACCGCCCAGCAGGCCTTCAAGTTCCGCCGCGTACAGAGCCTCATTGGAGACCTCAAGTAAGATGCATGTGTGCACGCACACACACACACACACACCCTGGGCAATATAACAGTGTGTGTAGATTAGTTGTGTGAGTGTTATACAAAGACAGCATACTGACCACTGTGGAGTGTGTGTTTCAGAATGGGTTGTAAACGTTGTTGCTGTGTGTGCGCAGGTACGTCCTCATCAGTCGGCCCACAGAGTGGAGTGACCAACTCAGGGAGAAGTTCCTGGAGGGACTCGACACCTTCCTGGAGCTGTTCAAGTGCATGCAGGTAAGGACAGGTCACCTTATAGTGGTGGTAGGAGACATGGCGTTTACAACCCCTCTGGGCATGATTGAGACTGCGCGGCACTTTGGAACAGAACAAATAAGATGGTTGGTTGCCTAGCTAGCTTGCAGGAAAACATACTTTCACCCGCATAGTTCCTTCACACCAGAGCAGATGGAGGAAATTAGAGTAATTAGATCCATCCCAGGTCTCTAGTTAATTTGGCGTCGTGTTGAACAGCATCTGTGCTTTCTGTCTTTCCCACCTCAGGGCATGGACCCTGTGGTGAGGCAGGTGGGCCAGCACATAGAGATGGAGCCTGAGTGGGAGGCAGCCTTCACCCTGCAGATGAAGCTCACACATATCATCTCCATGATGCAGGAGTGGTGCGCCACAGATGTGAGTGACTTGACATATACGTGTGTGTGTGAGCGCGCGCTCATATGCACATGAATGTACACACGCTCGCTTTCTCTCACAAACTCACATTCTCAAACGCTCGCTCACACAAACACGCAGCTGCCTTCTCTCACCTGTGGTCCTATTGTTTCTTCCCGTGTGTGTGTGTGTGTGTGTGTGTGTGTGTGTGTGTGTGTGTGTGTGTGTGTGTGTGTGTGTGTGTGTGTGTGCGCACAGGAACGAGTGCTGATTGAAGCCTATAAGAAGTGCCTAACAGCCCTTACACACTGCCACAGTGGCTTCACCGATGGAGAGCAGCCAATCACACTGAGCATGTGTGGACATTCTGTGGACACCATCCGTTACTGCGTGTCTCAGGAGAAAGTCAGCATCCACCTGCCTGTTTCCCGCTTACTTGCAGGTAGGACACACACACACACACAGCTGAATGACAGACCACTAATGCTTTGCCTTTGATATTGATGAAGAAGAGTCAGCGCATTGTTAACATGGTCACTGCTGGTTTTCTGTTTAGGTCTCCACGTTCTCCTCAGTAAGATGGAGGTGGCCTACAGATTCCCTGAGCAGCTTCCACTGGTAAGTACGCAGGAGTGTCTCTGTGTACGGTTGGAACATGTTCAGCTTACCTGTTAGTAAATGTGTGTGTCTTCTAATGAGTCTCTCGTATGGCCCACAGAGTGAGCTGAGCCCCCCCATGCTGATTGAACACCCCCTTCGCTGCCTGGTCCTCTGTGCCCAAGTGCACGCTGGGATGTGGAGGAGAAATGGCTTCTCATTGGTGAATCAGGTAAAATCGCCCCGTCCGCCACCGTATTGCCTTTCTTCCCCCTGCGCTGTATACCAGAACTCTAACACGCGGTGTGTATGTGTTGCTCTTCTCTTGGTGTTTATAATGAAGAGAGCTCATAGTGTACTCTGGTTGCAGATCTACTACTACCACAATGTCAAGTGCAGAGTGGAGATGTTTGACAAGGACCTTATCATGCTGCAGGTCGGTTTGTTTCGGCTAACAACCTAATGACTCTTAACAGTCAACAACGTGTTACAGGCTTGAACAAAGTTTGTGTACGTCTACGTTTGTGTTTACTCCAGGCTGGAGCTTCCATGATGGATCCCAACCACTTCCTGATGATAGTCCTGAGCCGCTTCGAGCTCTACCACATCTTCAGCTCCGCCGACTGCAGGAAGAGCTACAACAGGGAGAACACCAACAAGGTCTGCTCTCTCACTCACAATGACAACTTCCTTTTGGATTTTTTTTTTTACTCCTTTGCACTCAGTTTTTGTGTGTGTGTCCATCTCTGTCTGACCTGACTCCCTACATCTCTGTTAGGACGTGGTCCAGCAGAACAACACTCTAATAGAGGAGATGCTGCATCTCATCATGATGGTTGTGGGTGAGTGTCCCACTATCCATCCGCTCACTAGGACTTGTTGCCCGGGGGGGTGGTGGGGGGGGTGTTTCATCATGTGGTGTTTGTGTACTCGGAGCCTCTGTTTGACTTGTTTCCTTATGTTAACGACGGCGGTGGTAGTACCTGATGGGTATGTGCGTTTGTCTCAGGTGAGCGTTTTGAGGCTGGCGTCGGCCAGGTGGAAGGCTGTGACGAGATCAAGCGGGAGATCATTCACCAGCTGTGTATCAGACCCATGGCCCACAGCGAGCTGGTCAAGGCCCTGCCTGAGAACGTAAGGCTCTGCTTTCTGCCCCTTTCTCTTCTGTCTTTACGTCTCCCGCTCTCTTGCTATCTATTTCTCTATCTATTAGCAAGTGTTCAAGTTCTCCATCACTGTGATTGTATGAGATTTGAGTAAAAAGGTTTTTTTTTGGGGGGGGGGGTATTATTTTGGTTTAAAAAACACTCCAGGCCACACTTGAATGTCTAAAACAATAGAAAGTATGTAAAACTGCCCTTCTTTCTGGGCCGCAAATGATTCTGACAAACCTATCTGTCTTTAAAAAATAAAAGTCTGTACAACCAAGAGTTTTCTAGACAATCTGAGATCGACTTAAATTTCAAGTCATGGGATTTTTTTTGTTTGTTACTTTAACCCCAGTGTTATTTTGTCTGTTTCTCTCCTTTCCTTCTTGCTCGCTCTTACTATATTTCTCTCTCACTCTCTCCCCTTTTCTCGCTCTCCCTCACTCCCTTTTTCACCACACATAAGTTCAGGCTGACTGCCCGACTGCAGTTTTCACTTGGAATATCTCGTAACGAGTCTGCTTTGATTGCTCCCACTTCCCATGATCTACACACCATCTGGAGCTTTGGATGAGATGTTTTAACTGCGTGGAATAATAGTGTATCCCGTTGACTACCCTGACACCTACTGGTGAACCTAGGCAGTGCAGAAGAGGTGCAAACGCTAGTCTAACTAAAATTGTGCGTAATTTGGTCATATGTTTATGTAGTCTGTCCACAAGAGACTAAGTAGCCCTGCACAGAGTTTGGCTTGTGTTAGCTGGAACACAGATCAGCCCATCCTGTTTCTGTAGCGCGAGTCAGCTTGATGTATAATGTAGACTTTACCGTGAAATGCTTACTTACAAGCCCTTAATCAACAGTACAGTTCAAGAAGAGTTCAAATATTTAACAAATAAACTAAAGTTTTTTTTTTTAAAGTCATAATTTGTACTTGTAGGTAGGGGTGAAGTGATTATATATGTAGATAATAAACAGCGAGTAGCAGCATTGTACAAAACAAATGGTGGTGGTGGTGGGGGGGGGGGGGGTTGATGTAAATAGTCCGGTGGCCATTTTTATTAATTGTTCAGCAGTCTTATGGCTTGGAGGTAGAAGCTGTTAAGGAGCCTTTTGGTCCTAGACTTCTGTCTCCGATACCGCTTGCCGTGCGGTAGCAGAGAAAAAGTCTTAACTTGGGTGACTGGAGTCTTTGACAATTTTATAGGCGTTCCTCTGACACCGCCTATTATTATATAGGTCCTGGATGGCAGGAAGCTTGGCCCCAGTGATGTATTGGGCCGTACGTACTAGTCTCTGTAGCGCCTTACGGTCCGATGCCGAGCAGTTTCCATACCAGGCGGTGATGCAACCGGTCAGGATGCTCTCGATGGTGCAGCTGTAGACATTTTTGAGGATCTGGGGACCCATGCCAAGTCTTTTCAGTTTCCTGAGGGGGGAAAGGTTTTGTTGTGCCCTCTTCAAGACTGTCTGTGTGTGTTTGGAGAGAGGTTGAACTGTTCTCCCTTCCTTAGGAGAACAAGGAGACTGGTATGGAGAGAGTGATCGACTGTGTTGCTTCGTTTAAGTAAGTCGCTTTCTCTAGTTTCTTACATGAAGTTTAAACTGACCACCCAGATTGTTAATGTGAAAGAGTTTGTTCCTGATGACTTGGCTGAATAAAGATCAGACAATTCGATATGTATGATGCGCCCATTGAGTCTAGAGTGACCAACATCTCACACAAACGTGTCCTTTTTTGCCCACAGGAAGCCTGGCGTGACCGGCAGAGGGCTGTATGAGCTCAGGCCAGAGTGTGCCAAGCAGTTCAACCTCTACTTCCACCACTACTCCCGAGCTGACCAGTCCAAGGCAGAGGAAGCCCAGAGAAAGCTGAAGCGACAGAATGGAGAGGACATGGGTAAAGAGTCTCATAGAAACCCTCTCCTTTATATACGTGAAGCACGTCTTTAAATGGAATTGATTATGTAACTATTGTGGTGATTGGTTGTGGTCTTTCAGCTGTCTATCAAGTAATCTGTTTGTTGTAGCCCTGCCTCCTCCGATGCTGCCCCCGTTCTCCCCGCTGTTTGCCAGCCTGGTGAATATTCTGCAGTGTGATGTGCTGCTGGGGATGCTGGGAGCCGTGCTGCAGTGGGCTGTGGAGCCCAGCGGAGGGCACTGGTCAGAGTCAATGCTGCAGAGGGTGAGGGAGACCAGGACCGCACTGTGCATGTTAGGGAAAGTGTGTGTGTTCCAGTGTCGTACTATGCTAATTTGTAGGCACATTAGAGGCCTGCCTCTCTGTCCATAACGTGTGTGTGTGTGTCTCTCTCTCTCCAGGTGCTCCACCTAATAGGCATGGGTCTGCTGGAGGAACAGCAGCAGTTGAAGAACAGCAGTGAAGACCACGACGTCTCTTTCAACTTCACCCTCAAAATCTCCCGTGAGTCAGTCCCTCTTAGCCTGGATACCAGTCAGAGTTGTCTTTAGCCTGAAATTCAGGACCTGTTTTGCAAACTCTCTCGCTCACTCTGAAACTGTGAGAGGAGAGCTGAAAAATAAAAATCTTAGAAATGTTGCTCAAAATAATCTGGGTCATTCAAACGTGACACTGTGCAGGTATTCTTTTTTGGGGGGGGGGGGCAACATTAGTTTGATATCCATTACTTTTTTAACTTGTGTATTTAACTGCTGTGTGTGTCCTAGGTCCAGGGGAAGCCCCCAGTAACACTGCCAGTGTCCTGGCCCTCTTGGAGAACCTACAGAACGCCCCTCACCTGGAGGTCCACAAGGACATGATCCGCTGGATCCTCAAGGTGGGTCAACATTATTACAACCTCCCCTACCAATGCGACTCTCAAAGAGGACACCTTACCCAAGTGTAAGTCGCTCTGGATAAGAGCGTCTGCTAAATGACTTAAATGTAAATGTAAATGTAAGTGTTTCAGTTGGTTCACTGCAATATTGTACATGCCATGGCCACCAGGAGGCAGCATAGGACAGTGTGCAACTAGTGGTCCCTCGAGACACATGCATATCCAAAATGACTTATGTCAAACAAAATAGGAAGATATGTTCTCGTGTTTATATTGATGTCTCACTTTTTGACGAGGTAATAGTATTGTGTCACTGTGCAGATGGTGGCCAGCATTAAGACGATGCGGGAGCTGACTGCCTCCACCTATACTGTGACCGCCAGCGGGAGCCACGGTCAGGAAGAGGTGGGTCAGGCACATCTAAGAGGAGATGCACCTAGATGGCATTTTATTTGGTTTCTCGTGAATTTAATAGACAAATATACCGCGTCTGTGTCTTCCCTTCCTGCAGATGGTGTGTGACAAGGACAAGGCGGAGAGGAAGAGGAAAGCGGAGATGGCTCGCCTGCGCAGGGAGAAGATCATGGCCCAGATGTCAGAGATGCAGAGACACTTTATCAACGAGAACAAGGAGCTCTTCCAGCAGAGTCTAGAGGAGCTGTATGCCTCCGCCTCCACCTCTACCTCACTGGAGCACAGGTACTGACAACGCGCGCACACACACACACACACACCACCACCACGCAAACACACTTGTATTTCACAACCCAATCCCTACTCTACACTCAATCAAGCTCTAAGCTGCCCCCCCCGTCTCCTGCAGCCCCACTTCATCAGACGCAGCCCTGGTGTGTGTGGGTCCCAGGAGGTCTCGTCCCAGGGAGAAGAGGCAGGTGGTGACGTGTATCCTGTGCCAGGAGGAGCAGGAGATTAGGGCTGACAGCAAGGCCATGGTGCTGGCTGCCTTTGTCCAGCGCTCCACTGTCATGTCCAAGAACCGCAAGAGACCACCTCACGACCCCGGTGAGAGATAGACTTCCCTCAAGTCCTAATCTTAACTTTTGGGGGTGTTAAACTGACCTTAGATCAGTGTCAAGAGGTAACTTCATCCTATACCACAGATTGGATGATGTATTGTCTTTGTGTTTTGTCTGTGACTGATATACTAGCATTGCTTGACTTACCTGCCTGTGTTTTCCAGAGCATTACGACCCTCTCTTCATGCACCCTGACCTGTCGTTTGGCACGCACACAGGCAGCTGTGGCCACATCATGCACTCTCACTGTTGGCAGAGGTGAGCCAGACTCGGGGTTCTACAACAACCTGGTCCTACAGCGCTGGGGCAGGGCAGTAGGACACATACAGGGGGTTGTGTAAAAGGGAGCGTTTGGATCTTGAGGATTCAGTGGGCCTGTGGAGTTGACTGTTTGGGTTTAAAACTCAATCGTTGTCGTGTGTGTGCAGGTATTTTGAGGCGGTGCAGGCCAAGGAGCAGCGGCGTCAGCAGAGACTGCGCGTCCACACCAGCTACGATGTGGGGAACGGGGAGTTCCTGTGTCCGCTGTGCGAGTGCCTCAGTAACACCGTCATTCCGCTGCTCCCCGGCACCAAGGGCTCCAACAGGTACCCAATCACACACTATCATAATAATATATGCCTTTTATCCGTCGCTTTTACCCAAAGCGACTTGGTCATGCTGCCAACATTTAACTTACGGGTGACCCCGGGAATCGAACCCTCCATCCTAACGTTGCAAGCGCCAACTCAGCTACAGACACACACGTGTTAATTTGGTGTGCACCTCTGTCTAATTTGGTTTCTTTTCCTTTACCTGTGCCCATCTGAAAATGATGGATATGTGAATGCAGATAGTGAATTCTCAATGGGAATTTGCTTTCACCCGTCCAGCTCCTTCAGATCGGTGCAGATGAAGGGGACGAGAGGATTCCGCTTAAGACTACTGGGATGCAGGAAACCACACTCGACTGATTAGTGGTTGTCACGAGAGGAATCCGCTCTGGTCTCCCGCCTCTCTTTCACCTCCAACCAGTCCCCCCCCCCCCCCAGTTAATTCCCTTCGAGAGTTCTGACGTCAACAGTACCACTCCTCTCACGCGAGGTCAAGGCTCACTCGGCACTAACGCTCAGTCGTCACCTCCACAACTACACAGAGGTCATTCATACACTTTCACATAGAGAACGCTGAGAAAAGTTTCAAGAGAAAAGACCATGCTAGCAAATGTATGTGTTTTTAAAAATTTTTTTATACAATTCAGGTTAAATAAATTATTGTTAAATAAATTATGCTCTGAATGACTTACCTAGTTAAATATATAAATATTATTCAAAGAATTGTTATGATGCATGTACAAAACATTAGGAACACCTGCTCTTTCCATGATGTAGATGAACCCAGGGGAATCCAGGTAAAAGCTATGATCTCTTATTAATGTAACTTGTTAAATCCACTTCAATCAATGTAGATGAAGGGGAGGAGACAGGCTAAATAATTTTTACATCTTCGGAGAGTTGAGACATGGATTGTGTATGTGAGACATTTTTAGAGGGTGAATGGGCAAGACACAATATTGAAGTGCCTTTGAACAGGGTATGGTTGGTAGGTGTCAGGTGCACCAGTTTGTTTCAAGAACTGCACCGCTACTGGGTTTTTCACGCTCAACAGTTTCCTGTGTGTATCAAGACTGGTCCACCACCCAAAGGACATCCAGCCAACTTGACACAACTGTGGGAAGCGTTGGAGTCAACATGGGCCAGCATCCCTGTGGAACGCTTTAGACACCTTGTAGAGTCCATGCCCCTGACGAATTGAGGCTGTTCTGAGGATCGAAGGGGGGTGCAATGCAATATTAAGGTGTTCCTAGTGTTTTGTAAACTCTGTGTATACCAGTAGCCTTGTTATTAGCATGCCAAATTAAGAAGCAATGGCCAGCCCATGTTTGTATGCTTCTCCATAAGTGTGAGTCCACTGACCAGTTGCCTTCTCTTTCTTCTCTCCAGTTGTGAGCAGCCTGGTCTGGGTCAGTGGCTAAAGATCAGTGGTCAGCAGATCAAGGCCATGCATTCTGCCCACAGGAAACTCCAGCCCGTCGGTGCGTTCCACCCCGCGCAGATCATTCTCATCAGAGCACAACACATTCATATGTTCAATGTAACACATTAGAGGTCACTGTATATCAGCATTGAGATGAGTGTTTCTGAAGTGATATACGACAGAATGTGTCTATGCGTTCATGTTATGTCACTAACCTGTGTGTGTGTGTGTGTGTGTGTGTGTGTGTGTGTGTGTGTAGGTGTTGACGCTGTTGAAGAGCAGTGCCCTGCCACTGAGAATTTTAGAATAGACTACACACCCATGTAAGTGAATGCTCATGACTGACATTGTAACCCATTTTATGAGCGAGAGATACTTTTTGGAGTAAACCAAGACATCTTTGGGTTAGTTTGATTGACTTCCTCTGATTGTTGATGTTGTTCACTTACCCGTCTCTTCAGGAGTCCTTACTCCAGCACCATAAAGGAGATGCTGACGACGTTTGGGACGGCGACCTACAAAGTTGGCCTTAAGGTGCACCCCAACGAGCAGGACCCCCGCGTGCCCATCATGTGCTGGGGCAGCTGTGCCTACACCATCCAGTCTATCGGTAATACAGACAGACACACACAGACAGAAAAAAAAAGATGATTGACAAGAATTACAGAACCAACATAGTTTAAAGTGATATAAAACCCATGTCAAAGGTGCACATGTGGGATTGAGTTAAGTCTAGGGCTGTTGTGGTGACTTACCGGCAGTCATGAGTAAAATTCCATGACTTTTGAGTCATGGTAATCTTCTTTAATGCACTCTAGACATGCTTTGGTAGTACCCAACTTGCTAACTACCATAAGGTCCTAATGGTAAGTCGCTCTGGATAAGAGCGTCTGCTAAATGACTTAAATGTAATGTAAATGTAATGGTCTGGTACTCAGGGCTCTATTGTTACCATCAGGTCCTAATGGCCTTGATACTCAGGGCTCTATTGTTACCATCAGGTCCTAATGGCCTTGGTACTCAGGGCTCTATTGTTACCATCAGGTCCTAATGGCCTTGGTACTCAGGGCTCTATTGTTACCATCAGGTCCAAATGGCCTGGTACTCAGGGCTCTATTGTTACCATCAGGTCCTAATGGCCTGGTACTCAGGGCTCTATTGTACCTAATGGCCTTGGTACTACCGGTCCTCAGGTAGGTCCTAATGGCCTGGTACTCGGGGCTCTATTGTTACCATCAGGTCCTAATGGCCTGGTACTCAGGGCTCTATTGTTACCATCAGGTCCTAATGGTCTGGTACTCAGGGCTCTATTGTTACCATCCGGTCCTAATGGCCTGGTACTCAGGGCTCTATTGTTACCATCCGGTCCTAATGGTCTGGTACTCAGGGCTCTATTGTTACCGTCCGGTCCTAATGGCCTGGTACTCTGGGCTCTATTGTTACTGTCAGGTCCTAATGGCCTGGTACTCAGGGCTCTATTGTTACCGTCAGGTCCTAATGGCCTGGTACTCGGGGCTCTATTGTTACCATCAGGTCCTAATGGCCTGATACTCAGGGCTCTATTGTTACCATCCGGTCCTAATGGCCTGGTACTCAGGGCTCTATTGTTACCGTCAGGTCCTAATGGCCTGGTACTCAGGGCTCTATTGTTACCATCAGGTCCTAGTGGCCTGATACTCAGGGCTCTATTGTTACTGTCAGGTCCTAATGGCCTGGTACTCAGGGCTCTATTGTTACCATCAGGTCCTAGTGGCCTGATACTCAGGGCTCTATTGTTACTGTCAGGTCCTAATGGCCTGGTACTCAGGGCTCTATTGTTACCATCAGGTCCTAGTGGCCTGATACTCAGGGCTCTATTGTTACTGTCAGGTCCTAATGGCCTGATACTCAGGGCTCTATTGTTACCGTCAGGTCCTAATGGCCTCATACTCAGGGCTCTATTGTCCCTCTAACCACTAACATCAATGCAAATACAATGTAAAATCACATCAAACACTTATCATCAGAACAGTAGGTCTATCATACTTTTAAAACAGTGTAAAACATGGTTGTGGTGGATGCTGTTTTAAAGCCTAACACAACGAAATGGACAGTGCTTTCTACAGTGACGATTCAATCCAAATGCTTATGAGCCCAAACCCGAAAAAACCCTGAATTAAAATGATGATTGTGCCGTTATACCATCCATTTCCTACCATATATTATGCATGGAAGGAAAACATAAAAGTGATTTTAAGATGTCTTTGGTATATAATTGGTCTAGCCTATACTCCGAAAGTAAAGACATTTGAGTGGACTGTGTTGTGCATACTGGATGGACTGGTTACCTTACGCTCCAACATGTATATCCATGAGTCTGGATGAGAACCTACATCCCATGGCCATGCTATTGATTGATTGTGAAGGGCTGCCTACAATTAGTGAATTAGTGAAATTTTATTTTATTTTGAATAGCTATCTCCTCTCTCCTATATTCCTTTTTTGAGCACGCAGACGGGCTGTCAACAGTTTAGTGAAATATGTGTAGTTGCAAAAACATGTTGATGAACAGATTTCCATAATTAAGCACTGTGTTAGCTGCAGGAACAAGATTGGAGAGCCCACGGCGGACAGGGTTTTGGCAGTATATCACCTGTCTGGCAGCGAGAGCATGCTCCTCAAACAGTGGTTGATGCATGGACTGAATGAAGTGTTTGTTTATTTCTCAGCTGCTCATATTGAGCACGTGATCCGCTCTACAACCAAAGTAGCCTACAAAACAGACCGTTGGAAAGGGCTCAGCCTTCATTCACTGACTAGGCTGTTTGAGTGCATACAGATGGCATCTTTTGTTTCCCCTCTGTCCCTGTTCCTGCCCATTTTTAAATCGTTATTTTACTAATACTCATTTTACATATTAGTGAAGACCAGATAAATTGAGAATAGTCTGATGGGTGAACAGCTGTGTAGCCTGAGGCAAGGAACGGAGCACAGGCTTTTTTTTTTTTTTGCTACTTGCTCAAATCCTCAATAGACTGTAGTCGCACCATGCAGCCCATATACGTTTTGATTTCTAAGACATTCTGAGGTTTGTATCATTCATTACTAAAACGTAATAGGACCTGTTTCCAATGATCACTTTTACACTCAACATAGCCACTTCATATGCGCACTCGTGCTGTAATGGGAAAAATATCATTTATATTTTATTCAGCTAAGTTCAATTATATTCTTCGTACTGTAAAATCTGATAATATTCAATGATGGCATGCTTATAAGTCTCATATATCTTGTCAGCTAAATGAACAAGCCTAGGGCATAGACCATAGCCAGATAACATACACCTACCGTAGGCCAACTCAATACATTCTCTTCATATCATAATGTATATTTAGGCCTGACTAAAATAAATTGAATTGTTGTGATGGTGTAAATGGATTTTTTTTTTTTTCCTTTTTAATGTAGATGTTTCAAAGTGGCTTGTATGCATGGAGGCCTTTTTTATGTTAATTAGCGGTAAATTACCGTGGGACCGGCAGTCTTTTGCGTGACAATAACCGGCTGACAAAATGTCATGACCGCCACAGCCCTAGTCAAGTCTTCATTATTTAATGGGTCAGTTAATATGTTGCTGAGAATGGCCCACAGATGTCCAAACACAACAATCGTTTCTCTCGCTGTGATGTTCAACTGACTTTTTTTTTTTCTTCTTTCATTTTGCAGAGCGACTGTTGGTGGATGAGGAGAAGCCTTTATTTGGAAGTTTACCTTGCAGACAGGTAAACGACTATAACCTCTCCTTCTGACCTATGAGTCAGTGGACTTCGAGGTTGTTGTGTTATGTGGAGAGGTGCCGAGACATATTTGACACCGGTGTTTGTGTGTGCAGGATGACTGCCTGAGCTCCCTGGCCAGGTTTGGCTCAGCGTGTTGGACTGCAGCCTCTCAGCCCTCCGTGCAGGGCCACTACATCAGACTGGTAGCAGGTAGGACAGACACTGTCAACGGGCACCTGCTGGTCTTTTCAGTGCCTGAATTCAAATTCACATGTTGTGTTAACCTCTCTGAGCATGGAACCCGGGAGCGGGCTGAAATTGTACAACATACGGTGATCACATACAAGTGTCTCATGTATCGAAAGCCTAGAATCTTGCTAATCCAACTGCGTTGTCAGATTTAAAAAAGGATTTACTGCGAAAGAATACGATGCGATTATCTGAGCATAGAGCCCCATAAAAAACTAAAAATCAATTTCAACCAGCACAGGCGTAACATAATGACAAACTGCATTAAATTAAATAGTTTACCTTTGACAATCTTCGTCTGTTTGCAATTTCAATGCTCATTGTTACACAATGAATGATATTTTGTTTGATAAAATATATAGCCTAACACGAAACATTTTGTGAACCGCTTGTGTCGTGAATTCCGTCTCATTCCATTTTTGACGATACATTCCAGGTAAATAACCCACACAGAACGTGACTTTTCCAGTCATGTTTGGTTTCACTGGAATCAACTGGTTTGTTTGTAACACAATCAAACCTGATGGGCCATTTCGCAGGACGTATTGACTGAAAGAAACCTATTTGAAGACAACAAGTCATGACATCATTGTGCACCATTGATTTGCCCGCTGTTTCGTTGATTGACTGTATTTTAACCCAATGACCACTGATCGTCTTGAAATCTTGCTGGGTAGATAGCCAATGAGCTGAGGTAAATGGCAATAGGTCATGTTTATGTGTTGCAAGACTAACCCATGTAGTAAACTCTGGCGTAAAGAGTAATTCGCTATTGAAGTTTCATACCGGAAGGAGAAACACATATTACGCACAGCGTTGTTTCGCATATTCAGCTGTTTATATATCAATCATTATGGCGACTAAGTCAGGGAAAGCTAAATCTAAGTCTAGATATACAGATGTACACACAATTTCAGAATAAATTGATTGGGAACGTGAGACGGATTGTTGTAGGATGATTCATTTAGCGATTTTTGAACGGGAGAGGACATCGTTTTGGACTGGTAAGTTCTTATCATGCTAATTCTCTTGTTTGAAATTAATAATATAAAATATTATTAGATGTTTTTATTTATTTTAGAAGCAATATATAAACATGTAATGTCATGAAATGTGAGATGCGTGTGTCTGCCGCCCCACCCCAACCCACATGAAATAGCCTATTTGAGGGGGGCGCAGGCCCACAACAATGGCCAAAGTGAAATGGAGACAGTAGATACCGCTGGTCTGTTGTAATTTAATAAAGACAGTAGATCTAGCTGGTCTGTCATAATATAGAGACAGTAGATCTAGCAGGTCATAATAATATATTCAACCTTATGTTCCCTGTACTCTATATATACATATCTCATCTGTTTATTATACCTGTTGATACAGGGCTCATATGTGAAACTATTCTAACTGAACATTTTCTTTCACAGTGACACTGACTCCAAATGGCAGCCCCCAGGGCCAAGGTTTCCACCCCCCACTGAAGGTGATTCATCCAGCTCCTGCCACAAGTGGTGTTCATCTGCCCAAATGTATTTCTGCAGGCATGGATGTGCCTCAGGGCCAAAAGGGCACAGCATGGAGGTGTCGCTGTGTTCTTTGCAAAATTAAGTCCCCCATCAACTGCGCCACATGCTTGGTGACCCTCAGCTTTACAGCTGAAAGAGACTGCTATGGCACCTGGCATCAGCAGCACAATATTGTGTAGAGCTTTGGCAAAGTGGGTGGGGTTATATGCTTTCTGTTTGGCCCTGTCCGGGGGTCTCATCGGGTGGGGCCACAGTGTCTCCTGACCCCTCCTGTCTCAGCCTCCAGTATATATGCTGCAGTAGTTTGTGTCGGGGGGCTCGGGTCAGTTTGTTATATCTGGAGTACTTCTTCTGTCTTATCCGGTGTCCTGTGTGAATTTAAGTATGCTCTCTCTAATTCTCTTTCTCTCTCTCGGAGGACCTGAGCCCTAGGACCATGCGTCAGAACTACCTGGCATGATGACTCCTCGCTGTCCACCTGGCCTTGCTGCTGTTCCAGTTTCAACTGTTCTGCCTGCGGCTATGGATCCCTAAACTGTTCATATTTACTCTTGAGGTGCTATCCTGTTGCATCCTCTACAACTGCTGTGATTATTATTATTTGACCCTGCTGGTCATCTATGAACGTTTGAAAATCTCAGCCATGTTCTGTTATAATCTCCACCCGGCACAGCCAGAAGAGGACTGGCCACCCCTCCGTAGCCTGGTTCCTCTCTAGGTTTCTTCCTAGGGTTTGGCCTTTCTAGGGAGTTTTTCCTAGCCACCGTGCTTCTACACCTGCATTGTTTGGTGTTTTAGTCTGGGTTTCTGTACAGCACTTTGCGATATTAGCTGATGTACGAAGGGCTATATAAATACATTTGATTTGATAGAGGACTGAGGGTCTTCCAAATATTGAAAGTGTGTAAATAGTTACCCATATTATTTTGTAAATGTATATATTATTTTTTTCTCCATTTTTTGGGGGGGTGTGTTAGAAAACCATTTTGACATTTGTATATAGTTATTTGTTTCAAAATGTATACCTTCACCAATTTGGCCACTTGGGTTCATTTGGGCTACTTGTGTGGGACATCTGGGTGACTTCATGATAAATGTCATGTAGCACACTCATTTTGTAAGTTATCATTCTGAAACTTTGCACAAGTACTGTTGCCCTCTTGTGTTTTTCACTGAAATTGTCCCCATCATCCTATCTGAATGTTTGTTTTATCTTGTTCATTTTAAAGATGATATAAAAATAAAAAACGTATGGTTTTTTTAATTGTATTATCTAAACCAGATCTATTGTGTTATATTCTCCTACATTCAATTCACATTTACACAATCTTCAGTGTTTTCTTTTCAAATGGTACCAAGAATATTCATATCATTGGTTCTGTGCCTGAACTACAGGCTGTTAGATTTGTGTAGGTCTTCAGGTGGAAATTGAGGAAAGTAGGGGGTAGTTCTAAGAGGTTATTAATGTTGCATATGTTGAGTTTTTTTTTTTTGTTCTAGGCATTTGTGAGTTGTATAGTTTTTTTATTGATGGTATGTGTGTTTTGTGTAGCATTGATTCCAGACCCCCAGGTGGAGACCTCTCCCTGTATCCTGGACATAGACATGTTGCACCTTCTGGTGAGTCCCCATCCATCACACCTACAGAACCAGCCAAAAGTTTGGACACACGTACTCATTCAAGGATTTTTCATTATTTTGACTATTTTCTACATTGTGGAATAATAATGAAGACACCAACTATGAAGTAACACATGGAATAATGTAGTAACCAAAAATGTTTTAAACAAATCCAAATATATTTTAGATTCTTCAAAGTAGCCTCCCTTTGCCTTTTAAAATTTTTATTTATTTTATTTCACCTTTATTTAACCAGGTAGGCAAGTTGAGAACAAGTTCTCATTTACAATTGCGACCTGGCCAAGATAAAGCAAAGCAGTTCGACACATACAACAACACCAGAGTTACACATGGAGTAAAACAAACATAGTCAATAATACAGTAGAAACAAGTCTATATACGATGTGAGCAAATGAGGTGAG
This sequence comes from Oncorhynchus gorbuscha, assembly GCF_021184085.1. Taxonomy (NCBI): domain Eukaryota; kingdom Metazoa; phylum Chordata; class Actinopteri; order Salmoniformes; family Salmonidae; genus Oncorhynchus; species Oncorhynchus gorbuscha. The sequence goes on from NC_060180.1 coordinate 22,968,189, forward strand.
ATAAGGGAGGTAAAAGGCCAAAAAAAGGCCATGGTGGCAAAGTAATTGCAATGTAGCAAGTAAAACACTGGAATGGCCTTGATGACAGTTTTGTACACGCATGGCATTCTCTCAACCAGCTTCATGAGGTAGTTACCTGGAATGCATTTCAATTAGTGGAATGTATTTCCTTAATACGTTTGAGCCAATCAGTTGTGTTGTGACAAGGGAAGGGTGGTATACAGAAGATAGCCCTATTTGGTAAAAGACCAAGTCCATATTATGGCGTGTCATAACTTTTGACTGGTACTATACATTCCAAGTGTTATATCATATCTCTTGGCTCCCAGATCATACGCAAACCAATTGTTGACACACCATAAAACATTAATAATGTTTACATACTGCTATACTCATTTCATATGTATATGCTGTATTATATTCTACTATGTTTTAGTCCTACATTGCTCCTTCTGATATTTTATATATTTCTTAATGGAATTATATATATTTTTGGAATTGTGTGTCGTTGTAAATTGTTACATATTACTGCACTGTTGGAACTAGGAACACAAGCTTTTCGCTACACCCACAATAACATCTGCTAAACGTGTATGTGAGCAATAAAATGTGATTTGGGTATATAAATGTTAAGTCAACACCGATCCCTCTCTCAGGTGAGTGTGGTTCTGTCCTACGGGTCGGTCCACTCCCAGGACTCTTCAGGGCTGAGCGTGGACGCTGTCCAGCTGCACTTCTTCCACCTCATCACTGTGGCTCACATGGTCCAGATGCTGCTCACGTCAGGCCCAGGTAAGGAGAGCGAGCACCCTACACCTGGACTGTGTGTGTGGAAATGTCTGCATGGATCTTAAAGTTCTCTCAACCCCAGCTAAAATCTTACCTTTTGGATAGTTGAGGAGAGGGTTCTTACGAGTCGTCGAAGTTAACCACTGTTAAACATGAAACGTGTTTGTACGGCGTAGAGAAAGGACCAAACAAACGTGTGTGTGTGTGTGTGTGTGTCTCAACAGAGGAGGTGACCATGGAGCAGGAGAGTGGGGGAGCAGAGAGGGAGGAGGAGGAGGACATCTGCGCTCTCTACAACACCCTCAGAACACACCTGGGCAGGTGAGGCGACACTGACTCTGTAGATATGACACGTTGCCGTGAATCCCCCCCCCCCGACGACACTCTCATCTACCCTATCCACTAAGCAGCCGGCTTTTCCCCCAGTATTGTCGCAGTAATGCGCGCGTTGTGCTTGAACCATGCTGTGAGTGTGATTTTTCTAATTGTGTGTGTGTGTGTGTGTGTGTGTGTGTGACAGTTCCCTGCCTGAGGTGGCCTCTGGTTGGCACCTGTGGCGTTGCGTGAAGACTGGCATCCTGCCCTACCTGAGAGGAGCTGCACTCTTCTTCCACCACCTTAACGGGGTTCCTACGCCTCCAGAGCTGCATGGTAACTACAACTTGGATACGCACACACGTAATTGTATAATCGTGTAACCGATAATAATGGCTGAAGACCATGAATGAAAGAGCTGCCATAAATAACCCTTCAATCCATTCATTTGAAATAATATTTGACACAATGGCAGCAGTGTAAAAGAATGATAATCTGTCTAGATATCCAACTGTCTCCATCTCCTCCCAACGTAAACTCTCTCCTTCAGAAATGCCCTCCCTTTGATGCTGTAGCCAGTATTATCTGTACCAGCTACAGTAGGAATTATTCTCTGGTTTGTAAAGGTGTTAAAAAGATGCTGAAATCTGACCTGAATCACCACTCTGTCTGCTTGGTGAGTGTGGGACATTTTATAAGCGAAAGTGAATCGTCAAGGTTATAAAAACTGAAGTTGAAATCAACTAGGTTCGCCAACGTTAAGGGCTCGATTCAATCCATATCGCAAAAGTTCAGCTCTATAGCGCGCTTGGAATTTTAAATGTCATTTCCGATTGAGCCGACATGCAGCATTTACGGTGAATGCGGGAACATTGCCTTTACATTTAAATCGCGCTATAGCATTGAACTTCGGCTGTATGGATTGAATCGAGAGCCAAGTCTGTATCCTTGACCCAAAGACATGACCACTGCGTGATTGTTTACTCCGGTTGCTAGGCAACACAACACAAGTGGGCAACTGCTACAGCGGCAGAGAGGAGGGGAGAGAAGAGAGACAATTAGTGCGTGCCTTATTTTTGCAGTTCGAACAGTGACTGTGGTTATTTGCCTTGATTGTGGATATTCCATGATAGGCACAACCTTACACTTATATTCAAGTGTATGTGTGTCTCAAACAGAGCCTTGCTGTTGATGTTCACTCTCTGTGTTTCTTCTAGCTCTGTGTCCTGGTCAGTGGGAGGTACTTTGTGGATACCTCAGTCTGCCCTCCAACCTGCTTCAGCTTTACCACAGTCAAAAGGAGCTACTGGAGCCCTTACTGTACGGGTAAGAGTCTCTTTCGCTCTCTCTTGTTGCGCACCAGTAACCTGTCTTTTCTCCTCTTGTATCCTCTGAATGGTTCAGAAGTGCCAGCTGAATGACTGATTGATATACTCTGATGGGGGAAAAGTTTATTTCATTTAGCATTGTGTCCTCCTGTCCTGTAGGTGGTGCTCTCACCCAGGTGTACGACAGACCCTTCAGGGAGGTGGCGTTCTCGTGAGGTCAGTGCTGCTATTTTACTGTGATATGATGGGTTGAAGACTCTGACTACTTAGGTTGGATATTGGTATAAATGATTTTGTGTGGTACAGTGTTAATTTTGGCAGCTATTTTCGTTTGCCTTTTACTAAAATACATTTCAGTCATTTCAGATTTATTAGGTTGAAAGTCGATTAAAACGCTGGGCAATTTGTGTAGTTTTAGCAATTTGTGTAGTGTTAGTCGCATATTAGTCAATGCATTTTATTTCATGAAATAAATATTTACCTTTAACTTCCATCATATGCACATTAAAGGTAATATGTCTAACTTTGCTTCCCCTTGAGGAAGCTAGGCGAATAACAACTCCCATATTCCTGCAACATGGTGGAGATTCGCCCTGGAGTCTTTTCAATTTTATCCACCAGCATCTAACAGCTGAAAATAATTTTTTATTTATTGAATATTGAATATATTTTACTGCTATTTTAGGTTGTGCAGTGATTCTCTACACTCAAGTGCTTGTTTTCTTGCGTGTAGAATTTTAAGTAACCAGGAAATGGCAGAGTAATATCTACACGTTGGATGCCTGCCATTTTCAGTTTATGCTCGGGGAGAAGATCAGATCAAAATAAAATGTTATTCTTTACATGCTTTGTAAAAAAATTAAACAGTGCAGAGAAAGAAAATGTAGAAATAATCTAAAAGTGAAACACGTAATAATAACTTGGCTGTATACAAGGAGTACCGGTACCGAGTTAATGTGCAGGGGTACAAGGTAGATATGTTCAAATACTGCAGCCTGGAATAAAGTGGCGGATGGTAAACAGTAGCAGCAGTGTATGTGATGAGTTAGTCTGAGTAGCTATTTGGTTAACTATTTAGGAGGCGTATGGCTTGGGTGTAGAAGCTGTTCAGGGTCCTGTTGGTTCCAGACTTGGTACATCGGTACCACTTGCCGTGTGGTAGCAGAGAGAACCGTATATGACTTTGGTGTCTGGAGTCTTTGTAAAATGTTTAGGGCCTTCCTCTGACACCGCCTGCTATAGAGGTTCTGGATAGGCCCCAGTGACATACTGGGACGTCCCCACTACCCAAGCAGTTGCCATACCAAGCGGTGATGCAGCCAGTCAAGATACTCTGTGGTGCAGCTGTATAACTTTTTGAAGATCTATGACAAATCTTTTCAGCCTCCCGAGGGGAAAGAGGCATTGTCGTGCCTTCTTCACGACTGTCTTGGTATGTTTGGACCATGATAGCTCCTTAGTGATGTGGACACAGAGGATCTTGAAACTCTCGACCTGCTCCACTACAGCCCCGTCGATGTTAATGGGGGCCTGTTCGGCCTGCCTTTTCCTGTAGCCCGCGATCCACTTGTGGACTCTCCCTCAATGTCTTGCTGATAGTTGTGTTGGAGTTGTGCACAGCCACGCAGTCATGGTTGAACAGGGAGTACAGGATAGGGATATATGCACACACTCCTGAGGGGCCCCTGAGTTGAGTGTCACCGTGGCAGATGTGTTTTTGCCTACCCTCACCACCTGGGGGCGTTCCATCAGGAAGTCCAGGATCCAGTTGCAGAGTATTGACCACACCTCTGATTCCCTTCGAGGGGAAAATCTGAGCTTTCCAACATTGCCAGAAATGTTACTTTACTCCTAATATTCAGCGCATACTGTAGCATTCATGGGTCCAATCAGGAAAAAACTGCATGCGTATTTGCGGAACGCGACAAAGCAGATGAGTAAAAGCACACATAGGAGAATAGTGCTGATATGATCAAAGCAAAAATAGCCTACATGAAAGTAAGACAGAGTTAACATTGTTCTGCGTATCATGTCAGAAGATTGACGAGTGACCTGAGGTGACCGCCTGGGAGCTGTGTGGAAGAGCCGATCAGCTCAATCGGACCGCGCTACTGAAAGACGTTACTTATGCCAATGAGAGGATTGCATTAAACATTCTGTAAAGGCATTTTATTTTTATTTGACCTTTATTTAACTAGGCAAGTCAGTTAAGAACAAATTCTTGTTTTCAATGACGGCCTATGAACAGTGGATTAACTGCCTGTTCAGGGGCAGAACGACAGATTTGTACCTTGTCAGCTCGGGGGTTTGAAATTGCAACCTTCCGGTTACTAGTCCAACACTCTAACCACTAGGCTACCCTGCCGCCCCATGCATGCTTATGATTGGACAAAAACGGACGAATGGGAGCCTCATGTTGAATTCAATGTCCTTAACTCTCGCAAGGAATTCTCGTAACACATTCATGGTGTCTCGTTATCGGCATTAGTTTTCGTCAGAAATGTTGAACAATGTTTTTTCGTCATTAGTTATTGTTGACAAAATTAACACTGGTGTAGTCAAGTTTTTCATTTTTATTTTTAAGAACTGTACAGAATTTGTTGTTGATGGTGTTAAGAGCTCTAGGGCTGACTAATTCTTCCTCTGTTCAGTTTCCCTCGGGAGTCCAACAGCCTGATTGACCTCCCAGATGACTACAGTGCCCTCATAAACCAAGCATCAAGCTTCACGTGAGTGCCCAGCGAACAACTGTCATTAGTGCATCAGAGATGTCATAGCATAGCCTTACAACGTTACAATCGGGAGCAATTGGATGTCATTGCTCTCCTTCCTGTCCTATGGAAGACCTTTTAGAGTGAATGTCTAATACAGTTGCGGTCAAATTTTTTGGACTTATCGCACTTTCCTTAAATAATTCCCTATTTCTTCGCAAATAAGTTGAAATTGTTGGTCTCCACACTGATTTTCAACATTGCAGAACCAATTTTATTTTTTATAAACTTAAATTGACAATGAATCTTTTTAGAAAATAAAGAAATGGCAGAGACAAAATGATTGGCACCCTGGTGCTAGTATTTGGTTGCACAGCTTTTGGCCAAGATAACTGCTGACAAATGCTTCTTGTATTCATCATTGAGCTTGCTGTACCTTTTTCTACTGGCAATTTGGCCCACTCTTCAGCAGCAAACTGCTCTTAATCATCAGTGTTTGAGGGGTGAAATAAAGGTGGGAAATGTCTGTTCTTTTGAACAATCTATTTAAAACGTGTGTTTTTCCCTATATAGACACCCTTATGCGTCAATCTGAATCACTTCCATAACTTATAATGAGAGCAGTTGGTGGAAGGCACCCCTCAAACACTGATTTGAGTTTGGGCCCTAGTAATGTTTAAATACATTGCTGTATTAATTTTGTTAAATAGTGTTAGTTTCATCAGCTGTTTTACAACATGATATAAAACACAGCAAAAACAGAATTTTGACTGCATTGGGCTTTTAACTTCTTGCGTCGAGCCATCCGGGATCGTGACTACAGCCTCAAGCCCATTACCATAACGCAATGTTAACTATTCATGAAAATCACAAATGAAATGAAATCAATATGCTAGCTCTCAAGCTTAGCCTTTTGTTAACAACACTGTCATCTCAGATTTTCAAAATATGCTTCTCAACCATAGAAAAACAAGCATTTGTGTAACAGTATTGAGCATTCAGCAGGCAACATTTTCACAAAAACCAGAAAAGCATTCAAATAAAATAATTTACCTTTGAAGAACTTCAGATGTTTTCAATGAGGAGACTGTTAGATAGCAAATGTTCAGTTTTTTTCCTGAAAGATTATTTGTTTAGGACAAATAGCTCCGTTTTCTGCGTCACGTTTAGCTACGGAAAAAAACTGTATCCAGGATTGTGTAAATCTATCCGCAAGCTCATTAGCATAACACAACGTTAACTATTCATGAAAATCGCAAATGAAATGAAATCAATATGCTAGCTCTCAAGCTTAGCCTTTTGTTAACAACACTGTCATCTCAGAATTTCAAAAATATGCTTCTCAACCATAGCAAAACAAGCATTTGTGTAACAGTATTGATAACTATTGATAGCTAGCGTAGCATTTAGCGTTAGCATTCAGCAGGCAACATTTTCACAAAAACCTGAAAAGCATTCAAATAAAATAATTTACCTTTGAAGAACTTCAGATGTTTTCAATGAGGAGACTCTCAGTTAGATAGCAAATATTCAGTTTTTACTAAAAGATTATTTGTTGACAAATCGCTCCGTTTTCTTAATCACGTTTGGGTAAGAAAAAAATGAAGATTAAGTCATTAAAACGCTAACTTTTTTCCAAATTAACTCCATAATATCGACAGAAACATGGCAAATGATGTTTAGAATCAATCCTCAAGGTGTTTTTCACATATCTATCGATGATAAATCCTTCGTGGCAGTTGACTTTCTCTTCTGAAGAAATGGAACGCGCATGGACCTAGAGATTACGCAATAATTTCGACACAGGACACCGGGCGGACACCTGGTAAATGTTGTCTCTCATGGTAAATCTTCCAATGATATGCCTACAAATACGTCACAATGCTGCAGACACCTTGGAGAAACGACAGAAAGGGCAGGCTCATTCCTGGTGCATTCACAGCCATATAAGGAGACATTGGAACACAGCGCCTTCAGAATCTGGGGCATTTCCTGTATGAAACTTCATCTTGGTTTTGCCTGTAGCATTAGTTCTGGGGCACTCACAGATAATATCTTTGCAGTTTTGGAAACGTAAAAGTTCTTTTTCCCAAAGCTGTCAATTACATGCATAGTCGCATCTTTTCGCGACAATATATCTTGTTTAAAACGGGAACGTTTTTTTATCCTATCTCGAAGTCAAGAAATGTGCAATGGTGCCAATGTACACTACATGGGCAAAATGATGTGGACATCTGCTCATTGAACATCCACATTCCAATATCATGGGCATTAATACGGAGTTGGTCCCCCCCTTTGCTGCTATAACAGCTTCCACTTTTATGGGAAGGCTTTCCACTAAATGTTGGAACATTGCTGCGGGGATTTGCTTTCATTCAGCCGTGAGCATTAGTGAGGTCGGGCACTGACATTGGGTGATTAGGTCTGGCTCACAGTCGGCGTTCCAATTCATCCCAAAGGTGTTTGATGGGATTGAGGTCAGGGCTCTGCAGCTCAGTCAAGTTCATCCACACTGATCTCGACAAACCATTTCTGTATAGACCTCGCTTTGTGCATGGGGGCAGCTCCAGACCATTTTTCCTCCTCCACCAAACTTTACAGTTGGCACTATACATTGGAGCAGGTAGCGTTCCCCTGGCATCCGCCAAACCCAAATTCGTCTGTCGGACTGCCAAATGGTGAATCTGGTCCTCTGGTGGGGCTCAGTTGGCAGAGCATGGCACTTGCAACACCAGGGTTGTGGGTTTGATTCACATGGGAGACCAGTATGAAAAAATACAAAAATGTATGCTCTCACGATTATAAGTCAAGTTTTATTTGTCCCATGCGCAACAGCTGTAGACATTTACTGTGAAATATTTACTAAATTAACTAAAGTAAACAATAAAATAAAAAGTAACACAATAAATATCGAGGCTATATACAGGGGGTACTGGTACTGAGTCAATTGTCTGGGGTACAGATTAGTTGGAAATGTGTACAGTTGGGGTACAGTGACTGGATAAGAGTGTCTGCTAAATGACTAACATGTAAATGAATTGTGATTCATCACTCCAGAGAACACATTCTACTGCTCCAGAGTCCAATGGCGGCGAGCTTTACACCACTCCAACCAACACTTGGCATTGCGCATGGTGATCTTCGGCTTGTGTGCGGCTGCTCTGCCATGGAAACCCATTTCATGAAGCTTCCGACAAACCGTTTTCCCTTGCGCTTCAGCACACGGAGGTCCCATTCTGTGAGCTTGTGTGGCCTACCACTTTGCGGCTGAGCCGTTGTTGCTCCTATTCATTTCCACTTCACATTAACAGCACTTACAGTTGATGGGGGCAGCTCTAGCCGGGCAGACATTTGACTCACTGACTTGTTGAAAAGGTGGCATCCTATGACTGTGCCACGTTGAAAGTCACTGAGCTCTTCAGTAAGGCCATTCTATTGCCAGTCTTTGTCTATGGAGATTGAACGGCTGTGTGCTCGATTTTATACTGGCTGAAATAGCCGAACCCCTTCAAAATGAGTGGATATCTACATACCTTTTGGCCATGTAGTGCATTTGGCCCCAACTGTGTGTTTATGCTCTCCCCCAGGTGCCCTAAGTCGGGTGGGGATAAGTCCCGTGCGCCCACCCTGTGCCTGGTGTGTGGTTCCATGCTGTGTTCACAGAGCTACTGCTGCCAGACAGAGCTAGATGGAGAGGACGTGGGAGCCTGCACCGCGCACACCTTTGCCTGCGGAGCCGGAGTAGGCATCTTCCTCAGGTACAGCCGTGTGTGTGTGTGTGTGTGTGTGTGTGTGTGTGTGTTGAAATGTGCGCCTGTATACAGTGGGGTCTGGAATTATTGAATGCCTTGATAAAGATGAGCAGAAAAAGACTGTATAAAGTAAATAATCCTGAGCTGTATTGTATGCCCAAAAAATCTATACACGTTATTGTATACTTATACATTTGCTCAGAGAATGAATTTGTTTAACAAGTAATACTAAAAAATACATCTGAAAGATGATTGGATCCTCTGTTTTCAGTACTCCAGCACACACTCCTTGCGAGGATAACGACACTGAGCCTTTTTCTAAAATGTTTTATGAGTTGAACACATTGGGAGGGATCTGAGACCATTCCTCCATACAGAATCTTTCCAGATCCTTGATATCCTTATGAACTACCCTCTTCAATTCAACCACAGGTTTTCATTGAGATTCAAGTCCGTGACAGAGATGGCCATTGCAAAATGTTGATTTTGTGGCCAATTAACTTTTTTTTTTTTGGATGTTGATGTGTGCTTGGGGTTATTGCCTTGCTGGAAGATCCACTTGCGGCCAAGTTTCAGCCTCCTGGCAGAGACAACTAGGTTTTTTGGCAAAAAAAAATCCTGGTACTGGGTAAAGTTCATGATGCCGTTGACCTTAACAAGGGCCCCAGGACCAGTTTGAAGCCAAATATCCCCATAACATCAAAGATCCACCACCACATTTACAGTAGGGTTGAGTGTTTCTCTGCATATTGTTCTTTCGATGGACAAACACACCATTACTGTGCGTGGTCAAAGACCTCTATTTTCATTTCACCCAGAGCACAAAGAAATGGTTACTTGACAACAACGAAATGACAGATTTGCCGATGTTCATGAGTGTGCAAGTATAATGCTATCCTTTGTGTTCCAGAGTGAGAGAGAGCCAGGTTCTGTTCCTGTCTGGTAAAACTAAGGGCTGTTTCTACGCTCCTCCTTACCTGGACGACTATGGAGAGACGGACCAGGGCCTAAGGTGAACACCACGGCACATTCACTCATTACAGTACAGCAGTGGTTCTCAAAATGGCTTCTCAAACGTTTGGGACAGACACCGGCACTCATTAGAATCCCCCAGAAGCAACTTTGAGACCCACTGCTGTAAATGTTATTGGTCTGTGCTGAAAGGTGTCCAGTAGTGTGTGTTGCTGTTTTTAAAACATCTCTGTTTTATCCAGGCGGGGGAACCCATTGCACCTGTGCCGCCAGCGCTACCGCAAGATCCAGAAGCTGTGGCGCCAGCACAGCGTCACAGAGGAAATAGGGCACGCCCAGGAGGCCAACCAGACCCTGGTGGGTATCGACTGGCAGCACCTGTGAATGTCATAGGTTACTATAGGTCCCCACCCACCAGAGTCGGATACACCCCTTCTCCCAACATGGGGGACTCTGCACATGGGAGAGCAGCAGCGTGGTGGACATGGCAACAGAGCCCCACCTCTCTCGCTCCTCCCTCTCTCCCCCTCTGGCTGGATGTATGTTTTCCTCCTTTTCTTTTTGCTGTTTCTCCCTGGAAAGAATGTGTTCCTCTATTTTCTTTCTGATTTAATATGAAATCTATATATTCTAAAGCATTTAGCTGACACATCGGGCCGCCGGGGTCGGGTGCAACATGAATACTCCAGAGTATAACTTCTTTATAGGAATGTTATTTAATTTCTGCCTATTCAAATACGATTTAAATTATTTCTAAGGTAGATAGATGGCTGCCGTGTTGGATTGCTTTGAAACTAAACATTTTTGAGTAAGCACAAGGTTTTCATCCTTGCTTTTGTCAGCCAGTGACTGCTCATTTCAGAGTTTGGGCCAAAATGTCATCTGATAGGTCTATAGGTGAGGTCAGATTGCGCCCTTATCAGTATTCTATTTCAATTCCTATGAATTTAAGTTTGAACCCAAGAGCTGAAAAATCCTCATTGAAAATAAATAGTGCTTTTCAGCTTTGAATTGGAATTTCAATTCAAGTCCTGAAATTGATTGACCCCAATACAAAGGTATATTCTCCCCCCTGCTGCAATCATTGAATACTTTCTCCAGTCTGATGGACACCCAAATGCACAGTGCAGTAACAAACCGAGTGCCTGTGTTTTGGTTTTTCAATTTGTCCTTGTGTATGTTGGCGTGTGAAACGTTTTGCAGGTTATGTTTATGTGCGTTTTGAATGCATCCCGACTGTTGTCAACTATTTGTTTTTATAACACTATATTTAAGGAAACCTGATATGAGCCTTTACTGCAAGGCTGCCTCTTCCTTTTGTGGTAATATGTGTGTGGTTTGTTGGAGAGCCATGTAGTCGCTCTTGCTTTTTATCTGACGTGGATGTTGTGCATTGATGGGGTTTGTTTTGTTTTGGTAATTGTTTTTGTATTGTCATTTTTTTTGATCTCTGAGAAGAGTGCCGGAACATATCCCTTTAACCTTATTTCCATGTCTGGACTGTGAAGCTGTCATAAGTAGGGCCTGTGGGTTTGCCTGACGACCTGACCTGGAAAACAACTCTGGGACCTAGCTTTTAGCCTATAAGTAAAGCGCAGAGTTGTGTTTTTGGTCAGGTAGTCCTAGCCCTAATCATAAGGTTGTCTCTGGACTGTACCATTTACCACACCTACAGCGGGGGCAGCAGTGTGTGACATGACAGGTAGCCTGAAATATCATCCTTAAAGCTCAGAAACTTAACAGGAGAATCACACGCAGGCACTTTAGAGGAACGCACACACACACACACACACACACACACACACACTGCTCTCTGATGCAGGGTCTCCCTGATGCTGGGACCTGAAGCTCTATAATTCTTCCTCCGATCACTCCTTTGGCATATTCTTATGGTAACCATCCACACCCCCATTCAACACACTCCCAATATCGAGGCTGCATCATTATTTTCATGTCACAGACTTGTTAATATGTTAATTATTGTATAAATGAGTACATTGTACTATATTGTAAAATGATACCTAATTAAAAAGGAAAAGGAATGCCTGAGTCTTGTCTATTTGTGAGGTGTACTTTGAAGTAGTCACTAGACAATGGTAGGGCTGGGGGGGAAATCAATATTGCTATACTTTTTTGTTGTTGCAATAGATGTGGTAGAGATCAATTTAACTCGACCAAAACATTGGAAGTGCCTTAGCAACGCTACTCAGGCGTCCCCACATGGGGGACAGAATCTCCTCATTGCCCCCCCCACCCCACATCAAAATTGCCTACATTTAGGCTATTGTGTATGTATATATTTGTATTTCACACAGTTGAGATAAAAATCAGAGTATAATGCTGTATGGATGTCATCCCCAATACTTGTCATCTTCACCAATCAATTACATTACACTTAAAAACAGCTTCAAGACAATCAAGTAGCACCACCGATTACCACCGCATGTATAGTGAATCGATTCAAAGGCTTACGAATCTTGGAATCGTAATATTTGTTTATGTTCATTTAACAGTTCAATTACATATAACATTCTGACTGAGTTGTCAGCAAAAACATGTTCTTCCTGGCAAAATCATTAAGACTTTCGTATCATATTTCAAATGTCATGTATTACAACACTTTCACCCTATTGCAAAGTCTAATCTCAATACATATATTATCTCAATATATTGAATCGGGACCTAGCTATGTATCTTGATTTGATTTTAACTTTTTATGAGTCATCATGAGGTCCCTCCCTGCCAATACCCGGTCTTAGTGCGAGATTCTGGCAAGTAAGCCTTTTTCCTACTTATCCAGAGTGATGACCTCATGGAAACCATTTGTGTGTCTCTACCTGCAGTTTGAAGGTAGTTTTCCGCGCCATTGCTTACTAGCGTTAGCGCAATGACGAAGGCTAGACTATGGTACGCTAGCAGTACCTGAAGACTTCCAGGCATGGTGCTAATGCTAGTTAGCAACTTCCCTCAAATTCACATGGAGACATACAAATGGTATCCATGAGTTCATCTCACTCTGGGTAAGTAGAACAAAATCTCGCAATAACCCTTTAATGCAAAGGCCCCTGCTGGGCTTTGTGTGTGTGACCTTGTGTGATATTAATATCACTATTGCTGTGAGCAGCACTTGTGCCCATCTCCGATCTGTCAGGGCCTCCCAGTATAACCACCATGGAAACCGTCCAGGATAATAAAGTAGATTAGGCTCCCAAGGCCCAGTTGAAGAATAAAGCTGCTGGTATAATGAGAACACTTAACCAGTTAACCAGCGGTTAACCAGGATTACAGCAACGCTGACGTTAGAAACATTCAAGGTGAGGTACGAGATATTTTTGGAAGCTTCTTTGAAACATTCCCAGACTCAAACTTGATTTTTTTTAGGGAAGTCACAGAGTAGTATTTAAGTGCTGCATTCATATTCTTATTAATAGGTAATAAAGGTTTTAATTTAATACATTTTCAATTAGAATGTCTCCCTTGGATAATTCCCAGCCACAAGCCTGGGGACAAGGTTAAAACTAACCCAAACCACTTCAGTATTTAAATGTGCATCATTACGTTTCCTAGCATCCGTAATTAGATCTATCGTTCTGGCACAGATATCCAGGCCTCCTGAGGATTGGAGGGGAATTGGGTTGTAATTCTGCAGGAGAGAGGCTGGCCCGCCCCATCTGGTCAAAGACGCTTTGGGCATCTCCCTGCGTCAGAGGCACCTATCCTTGCAATCACCTGACGGGGCTAAGCTGCACATCAAAGCCTCTTACTGCTCTTATCTCCTCAGCAGCTGTTTGTGCTTTAGGTCCTTTAAGCTATATTCCAGAGGACAGATGTCCCCTTTACCCCCCCCCACTACCACTCTCACGTATACAACTATATTTACTGTTCTTGCTCAACTGAACCTACCCCTCAGGTAAGGATACCTCCTTTTATGGCTTAGTTGAACATATCAGGGGACACATTAAAAAGGGTATAGGTAAGCCTAAGTATCCTTTAAATTGTATTTGCTAGATATACCTCAACCCTTTGACATGTATTATCCAACACTTACTCTTATTAAACCTTTGTTTAACCTGGAAGACCCATTAGTCAGAAGACCTCTTTCTCAATTGGGACTTGATAACTAGCGACAACTTATCTCTTCTAAGTGGCACAGCTAGTGATTTTAGTCACTTGTTTGTCCTGTAACTGAGGATTGGATCCCTGCTGAGTGGGAACCACACGTTACTGATGATCCCATCAGGGAAAGCTGGGTTCCTACTGGGTTCTTTACACGTACGCCTCCTCTCCCTCATCAGCTGTGAACCTCCGGTTCTCCCTAATTGACGTTTTTCATCATTTGGATACGGTACTACCCTACCGCAACCAGCATGTCACTTAAGTGAAGTTAGCACAAAGGGAGAGAATGAGGGGTGAAATGTAAAGCATATGTATGAATGTGAGTACATATGTCTGTGACAGGACATTTTTAAGTGTGCAGTATCAATTTAGAAATGACTCATGTCAGACAAAACCTTATGGACAAAACAGACAATCCGACTCTTGTTCTCTTTCTATATTTTTTATCTTACACAATATCTCAAAATCCAAATTTACAGAAAAGATGAACTCTCAATATTACAAAGGAAGAAAATCGTGATCACACAGAAAGTAAAAATATGACAACTGATAAGACTTTTTGTATCCACTGCAAACTGACCAGCATCGCTATCTGCCCATAAAGGGTATGCTGATTTTAAACTGCCAATCTGATCATTGTTAACTCTCAAAAAAAAAGTACACAACCTTCTCCTTATACGTGCTTCTAGCACCTCATCTGGGCAGTCAGTCCACTATAGCCCCTCAGAGTTTAATCTGCCTCGTACATCAAGCAGACATATAACCAGATAGCAACACTGATACATAACCAATAAATGTTCAAGTGTGTGTTGAATTGATGTAAATGCATGTGGCGCTGCTCTGGAGGGACCTGTATGGGGACACTGTGTCGTCCCCCCCCAGGGGCCAGTGTGAGAGGGGGCTGGGAGGGACAACCAGGACACCGGTTCCGCAGCTGCCCGATTTAAGCTGCCGTGAGGGAACGTATGTGACCGATTGACCGGGTGGCATTAGGCATTGACAATGTGTTTTGGATTAGAAAATGCAGTTAAATTGAGCAGACTAAGAACATTTTTGGAATACTTGACAAAAATACATATCTTTGTGTAGCTATTGGGTTGCATGTCCACTTAACACAAGTTGTGGAGTGTAAAAAGGACATGGGGGTAAAACTAGTAGACATGAGGATAGATCAACTATGTTAGGCTTGATTGTTTCAGGGTAGGTCCATCATTTTTAATGGAGAGGATTCCCGGGGAGGGGAGATTTCATTATTTCATTACATTTTCTAGATATTCACAAGCTCAAATTCATGTACAGATGTTTTGATAACCCAAATATATCTTTCATTATTTTTCTTTAAAAAATATACTCTGATTAACATATATACAGAATTATTATGGACAGGATATACAATTGAAGTCAGAAGTTTACATACACTTAGGTTGGAGTCATTAAAACTCGTTTTTCAACCAATCTACAAATTTCTTGCGAACAAACTATAGTTTTGGCAAGTCGGTTAGGACATCTACTTTGTGCTTGACACAAGTCATTTTTCCAACAATTGTTTACAAACAGATTATTTCACTTATAATTCACTGTGTCACAATTCCAGTGGGTCAGAAGTTTACATACACAAAGTTGACTGTGCCTTTAAACAGCTTGGACAATTCCAGAAAATTATGTCATGACTCTAGAAGCTTCTGATAGGCTATTGGAGGTGTATCTGTGGATGCATTTCAAGGCCTACCTTCAAACTCAGTACCTCTTTAATTAACATCATGGGAAAATCAAAAGAAATCAGCCAAGACGTCAGAAAGAAAATTGTAGACCTCCACAAGTCTGGTTCATCCTTGGGAGCAATTTCCAAATGCCTGAAGGTACCACATTCATCTGGACAAACAATAGTACGCAAGTATAAACACCATGGGACCACGCAGGCATCATACCATTCAGGAAGGAGACACGTTCTGTCTCCTAGAGATGAATGTACTTTGGTGCGAAAAGTGAAAATCAATCCCAGAACAACAGCAAAGGACCTTGTGAAGATGCTGGAGGAAATATAGGTACAAAAGTATCTATATCCACAGTAAAACGAGTCCTATATCGACATAACCTGAAAGGCCGCTCAGCAAGGAAGAAGCCACTGCTCCAAAACCTCCATAAAAAAGCCGGTTTGCAACTGCACATGGGCACAAAGATCGTACTTTTTGGAGAAATGTCTTCTGGTCTGATGAAACAAAAATAGAACTGTTTAGTCATAATGACCATCGTTATATTTGGAGAAAAAAGGGGGATGCTTGCAAGCCGAAGAACACCATCCCAACCTTGAAGCACGGGGGTGGCAGCATCATGTTGTGGGGGTGATTTGCTGCAGCAGGGACTGGTGCACTTCACAAAATAGAGGAAGGAAAATTAAGTGGATATATTGAAGCAACATCTCAAGACATCCATCAGGAAGTTAAAGCTTGGTCGCAAATGGGTCTTCCAAATGGACAATGACCCCAAGAATACTTCCAAAGTTGTGGCAAAATGGCTTAAACAAAGTCAACGTATTGGAGTGGCCATCACAAAGCCCTGACCTCAATCGCATAGAAAATGTGTGTGCAGAACTGAAAAAGTGTGTGTGAGCAAGGAGGCCTACAAACCTGCCTCAGTTACACCAGCTCTGTCAGGAGGAATGGGCCAAAATTCATCCAACTTTTGTGGGAAGCTTGTGGAAGGCTACCCGAAACGTTTGACCCAAGTTTAACAATTTAAAGGCAATGCTACCAAATACTAATTGAGTGTAGGTAAACTTCTGATCCACTGGGAAAGAAATAAAAGCTGAAATAAATAATTCTCTCGACTATTATTCTGACATTTTACACTCTTAAATTAAAGTGGTGATCCTAACTGACCTTTTTTTTTTAAATTTGACATACACCTTAGACAAATTATTAGTATTTGGCTAAGGTGTATGTAAACTTCCGACTTCATCTGTACATTCACATTTTTGAGTTTGGTTCTCCCTTCATGTGAGGAGTTGGTTTAGTTGTTCACTTTTCAAAGGGTGTGTGCATGTGTCCATTGATGTGTCTGTGTGTGTATGTTTGAGTGTGTGTTGTTTCACCGAGAAAGATGTCTCTCCTCTCACTCCTTCCAGTTCTCTTTGAGCTCCCGTCGATAGTCCCTTTGGGTGAGACCCTTTCAACTCACAGTGGCCACCCCCTCGTCAACCTCCCCCACATGGTTCCCTGCACCGACCAGGCCCTTGATCTTTGCTATGACGTCTGCCACCGTCTCCTTCACACTCTTCTCCAGGAGCCAGCCCTCGCTCTCACTCTCCGGGTTCTCTGGGTCGGCCATCGTCTCCAGGGAAGTGGTCAGGTACTGTAAGCCCACCATCACTCCTGCCTGAGGACCAGACCAACCAGATATGTACGTCACTGACAGAGCCTTTTACACGGACATGCTGTAATTATCAAACAATCCTAATGGCCTCTGAACCACCAGAGATCTCTGGTACCTGTTCTTGTTTAGATTTAGAAAACACTGATTCCAAATGTATTAATCACTGCTCTAAATCGACAACCAAAATGATAGTCACTTAAGGCTTTCCACTGGGCACAGATGTCAGATCAACGTCTAGTTTTGATTTACATTTGTTTGAGCTGTCAACTGTCGTGAATTCAATGTGAAATCAACAAAACATGTAACCATGTTATTGGATTTAGATTAAAAGTTGGATGAAAAACAGACCACATTCTCTTACGTTGAGGACTTTTTGCAAATCCAATTAGTTTTCCACGTTGATTCAACGTCATCACATTTTTTTTGTTTGTTGTTGAAGTGACATTGAAACAATATTTTCCCCCAGTGGGTTGGGTTTTTAGATCAAATCTCCCATTGGTGCCAATTGGACATCAATTGACATCAATGAATTGACACAGATCTCAAATTTGGATTTGGCACAAAATTACAATTTAGTGTTGTTGTTTTGACCCAGATAGCAAACCTATTAGTGCTTCTAGGAAGGCTACCTGTTGGTCTCTGCTCTGCCCAGATTAACCCCTCTAACCCTGATCCTCCCTCACTGCGTATACCACACCCACACAGTGGTGTAAAAATACTTTAAAATACTACTTAAGTCGTTTTTTTGTGTATCTGTACTTTACTTTACTATTTATATTTTTGACAATTGTTGCTTTTACTTCACTACATTCCTAAAGATAACAATGTACTTTTTGCTCCACACATTTTCCCTGACACCCAAAAGTACTCGTTACTATTTGAGTGCTTAGCAAGACAGGAAGATGGTCCAATTCACACACATCAAAAGAACATCCCTGGCCATCTCTACTGCTTCTGATCTGGCAAGACTCACTAAACACAAATGAGTGTTGGCGTGTGCCCCTGGCTATCAGTAAATCAATAAATGAAAAACACATTGTGCCATCTGGTTTGCTTAATATATGGAATTTGAAATGATTTATACATTTGATACTGAAGTATATTTTAGCAGTTACATGTACTTTTGATACTTAAGCCTGGGCAGATAGATCAGACACTAGAGGTCTACTTTTGGCAAGTCATTTATATGAAAGTCAAGTGCGTGCTAAGACCAACTATGTAAAGGCATGTTTCAGTGCCCACTTGTAAGAAGGGCATCGTTATGGTGATAGTTAGGCTTGGTGAGTGCCACATGTTCTCCTACAGTTGAAAAATATTCAGGAGGGTTGGTATGTGTGCCCACTGAACTGGTCAGCTGTGGCCAACTTGGACCAGCTGGACTTCTACTAATACTCACTGAGATAGATAGTTAGAAATTGCCATCTTCTACAATATGGCCAATAATGGGAAACCGATGGACAGTCTTAAATTGTTCCATTTTTTTTACCCTGTTCTCCACACCACTGGGCCTAGTCCTGCTCTACTACTTACCCACATGTGCCTTTTAAAAGTGTAATTGAATCAAATCAGCTAATCAATTAGTTTGCGTGTGGCTTTTAGCACGTCGCCAGCTACCCTCTGAAGTGAAGGACGTTGACAGGACATCCAGGGAATGCCCCCCCCCCCAGCCATTTCCCTATTCTTCTCTTTCTCACCTCCAGTATGATGTACAGTAGCATCAGGCCCCCGATACTGTTCATCATGCCTCCGTAGTAGGCGACCAGGGACTCGCGGCAGCCCCGGGTCCAGATGTTGAGCTCCTCTGTGTGGTGGTCGTAGTCATAGTGGGCTGAGTTGTTGGTCAGTTGGTGCTGGATGCAGGGTCTGGGGGAG
Source organism: Oncorhynchus gorbuscha (assembly GCF_021184085.1). Classification (NCBI taxonomy): domain Eukaryota; kingdom Metazoa; phylum Chordata; class Actinopteri; order Salmoniformes; family Salmonidae; genus Oncorhynchus; species Oncorhynchus gorbuscha. The sequence continues at coordinate 22,987,416 of NC_060180.1, forward strand.
CCGGGGTTGCAGCAGCTGAACGGCACACTCTCCATCAGGAACTTCCCCTCCACGTTGCTCAGGACACGGCTGTGGAAAGGCCAAGAGAGACACGTGGGACACGTCACAAGTCATGCCGGCCATGTCACACACACACACGGCAGGTCATCCACGTGACAGGTTTACGTCAGTCCCATAACGCAGACAATGTGAAGCATTGAAATGAGGCAACAGCTCACATGTTAAATGTCAGTCTAGACTAACTGTATGACTAAGCGATCAGTCAGCTTTATCATATAGAGAGGCCTTGGCTGACAGGCGGAAAGTTGGGATTGCTTCAGGCTAATGTTGACGACTTACAACCCGGGTTCATGAGGACCCTCTTGATGGGATCATTCGTGAGTGAGAGAGACAGCGGGTATCTCTTCAGTGAATTAACATATGAACACGCATGCCCAATGCACACAGTCAAGTATTCTGTACATGCACATTTTAATGAATTAACTCGAATGCGTTTCAACATGCACACCGGTACACTTGTGCTATTCACACATTACCACACACTTCCAAACATATCCCTGAATTACTTTCTAAATGTCCAAATCATCCATCCTAAATATTCTAAAAATGATTGTGTCGTTACTTATAGATGATTTGGACATAAAGCATGAACATGCTACTATGGGTACCATTGACTTGCATTGGATTTGGGCCAAGAATACCCACAAGTTAACATTTGAAACAGTGGCCAGGTAAACAAAAGCGGAGCAGGAATTGCTGTCATCCCTTATCCGTAGAATGCTGACAGGGTCAGGAAACCAATGTGTCATCTTGTCATTTGGCTGAACTATCCCTTTAATCAATGTCTTCAAGTGAGAATCTAAATCGACTAAATATAGTATCAGTTGCCACCAAGGCACAATATTGGGGGGAGAGGGGGGTAGTGTGTTTCTGTTAAGTGTCAGAGTTTATTGGTGACAGTTAACTGCCATCTTATTATGATTTAGGGGGACAGTCAGCTCTGAAGGACGTGGAATTTAGATCCAGGGAGATTATCTACTTATCAGAACCTGGCACATGAGCCTGACTCCACTTACACTGGTATCCTCTGCATCCCACTAAGACTTCTTTAATTCTCTCTACATTTATCCTGCCCTGACCCCCTTTAAGGTATACCCCTAATTAAACTATTTGTTTTGTATGTTTTACATGTACTAAGTTGTCACTACCTTACACTAGCGACAGCAAGTGCTACCTTGTTTCATTTACTGTCCCCAGCTTCCTGCACCAGAATACAAGAGACCATATGAGTAAATCTGGAGACTATGGTCAGGAGTGAGAAACAACTCCTATGTAGCAGCAATGTTGGTTATGTTGCATAAGACTTGGCATGAATTAAAACAGTACTTCTTTCCTAAAATAGCCTTTCTGTCAATCGAACGGCTGAAGGAATCTTCTCGAAGCCAAGGAGCTCTGGTGGAAAGACAGATTTCTTGGTTCTGGCTGACACGCAGAGACACTGTCAACAAGTCATTAGCCTGCTTTTACTTTACAGGCAATTTTTGGGCCTATCTAGGCCTTCTGGGTACCATGATCCAACCAACATTGCTTTCTGTCGGCTACTGATTTCAGTACTCACTCTTTGACCTCATCGTTGCTGAAGTCCAGATAGCGGTTGCTGATCCACTGGACCTCAAACCAATCCCTATAGTTGTTGTTGCCACAGCAGCGGAACTCGATCTGGGTCATGTCCAACGTCCTCTTCATGAAGCAGCGTCCAGGTGTATCCGTATCCTTGTAGTATTTGATCCCATTCTTCAGACCCTCAGCCAGGGAAAAGTACAACTGGAACTGCATGCAGAAGCACAGCAGAGCTGTGAAGAACAGGAGGATGTTGAAAGCGAAGCAGCCCATCAGGTAGCCCTTGACCATGGGCTTCCACTTGGCGAACTTCAAAGCATCCAGAGAGTCGTGGCACACCTTGCCGCCAAAAACGTTTACCCCGCAAGCAGCCAGGCCAACTAGAATCAACAGGTTGGGCACAAAATGGCTCTCGTTGTTGTCCATCATCTCACTCCTCTTCCGGAGCTCGATCTTAAAGAACAGCCCCAGACTGAAGACCAGAATGCCGGTCATCACGGCTAGCCAGTACATGAGCCACAGGCCCTGGGCAAGCTTCACTCGCTTCGGCAAGTCAAACTTTACCTTCATCAACACCATGCTTACCTCAGAGTGTACACTATTCCCGAAATCAAAACTTGGATAAAAAAAATATATACAAATTTGAATATACAAAATAGTAAAAACTAGTTTTTTCAATGTTATTTCTTCAGTAACAGTTAAGACCTCAGTTGACCTTTAGGCAACAAAGGTTCCCGTGGAGAGATTCAGTTGGAAAATTGTAATCCGTTCCAGAAAGGAGCTGTAGAATGTGTTTTGGCAAGGGTTCCCCTCTTCATATCCATTCTGACCAACCTCAAATCAGGAAAGTCCATAGTGCTGGGTGGACAGAGGAGTCTGCCACCAAAAATGATAAAACAAATATTCACATAAAATCCCCCCAAAATGACAGGATAGCGGCTACACAGCTATTCCAGGTGGATCCTTTTCCTGCAAAAGGAGGTAGCCAGGCAAGTAGCAGAGTGATCAAGCCACAAAGTTGCAGTACGTCATCCTAAACCCTGCTAATCAGCCCTGATCCCATTTGTAGCAGATGAGCCTTGGGTTTTAATCTCTTCTCTTACCATGTAATTGATTTGTTGCTTAAGCGTCAGCTTCCTACATGACCTGTGCTGGGCTGCACTGGGATGGGGAGAACTTGGAGATGGTCCTGTGGCTGCAGGAACTTCCACCTTGTCAAGTGTGAACCAACTAGTGACAGCGCGAGTGGTGTTCTAAGAGTAAGACTCTACTGCCTCGGGTGTTTGCCAAAATCTGTCCAAGAAAGAAATTGTCCCGCCGGCTGAATCTAGTTGAAGGGAAGGAGACAGGTTAAAGAATGATTTTTAAGTCTTTAAACATGGGTTGTGTATGTGTGCCATTCAGAGAGTGAGTGGGCAAAAACAAATGATTTTAAGTGCCAGGTGCACCGGTTTGAGTGTGTCAAGAACTGCGAAGCTGCTGGGTTTTACACGCTCAACAGTTTCCCGTGTGTATCAAGACTGATCCAAAGGACCCAAAGGACATCCGGCTCAACATGAGTCAGTATGCTTGTGGAAAGCTTTCGACACCTTGTAGAGTTTGTGCCCCGACGAATTGAGGCTGTTTGAGGGCAAAACAGGATTCAACTCAATATTAGGAAGGTGTTCTTAATGTTTTGTAACAGAACCATTTTCACAAATATATGGTACATTTTCACAACTCTAAGTACAAAAATCAAAACCGATCATCAACATGGCTCATGTTTCAAAACTAGTACAACAAACCAATTCACAAAGTCCTTGTTCACTGCACCAAATCACTCTTTCTATTTGGATACGCATTCAATCTAAGTATCTGTTTTTCAAATTGCTCTTATTCACTTTACTTTTGATATGATTTTCTTGTCATTTATTAGCAATACCACAAACTATCACTTAATCAAACTGCTCAAACTGATACGTGCTGAACCAAAATGATATAGTGCATAGTTAACTTAAATAGTTTGTGTGCTTCAATGGGAAAAAGTGGAAAGAATCACTCTTATGTACTACCATTTGGAATGATAGTGTAGTGTACAATGCGCTGCTGAATATCTGTGTTTTATATAACAATATATTCCACTCGTTGTCTGAATTTCATTGATACACTGTAAGCTGGATGGATTTCAAGCAGAGAGACAGGCATAGAAAGTCATGTAGAAAAGGTGATCTTGTATAATGTTGCGTGGGGTACAAATGGCAACAACACCGTGCCACGTTTTTTTACACTAGCCAACTGCTTTACATTACTCCTGTTTTTGATTATTTTTATAAACGTAAAAATGTCAACTTGATGCAAATGTACAGTTTCTTTATTATATGATAATACCCTCATATAAAAAATTAAATAACTTGAATAGCTTTAAAATGGACATACATCAATCATTTCAAAGCTCACTACACTCAATTGCAACATTTAAAAGGTCATTTCATCGAGAATGTTACAAACTGGATGATATTTGGTAACTTACTTTTTAGAGCAAGTTACCAATTTCTTCTTAGCTAGCTACATAGCTGTCTTTGTATCAAAGATAATTGCGTTATTATCGTATTTCGTCGTCCTAACGTAGTCTACACTGCTATTTGCCCAGCAGCTAGCCAGCTAGCCAGCTAGCAAACGTCCACCGATTAGCAGCACTGTAGCACTGTAGAAACTATTACACTCAACTGAACGACTTGATTAGTGTAGTGTTAGCTAGCTACATAGCTGTCTTTGCTGTCTTCGTATCCAAGATAATTGTGTAGTTTAGAGTGTGTTGTCTTAGAGTGATTATCTTAATTTACCGAGGTTAGCTAGCCAGCTATTTGTCGTCCTTAACGTAGGTGACTCTGCTAGCTAGCCAACAGCTAGCCAACAGCTAGCCAACGTCTTCCGAATAGAACTTCGCACTCAACAACCCGGTCGCATTCACAGGTAGTATCACATTTTCATTTCATTTCATTACAGTACAACGGTTGATTTGTTTGATCGTAGCTAGCTACATAGCTAGCTACATAGCCGTCTTTGTATCAAAGATAATTGTGTAGTCTAGAGCGATTTTCTAGGTTAGCTAGCCAGCTATTGTCATTCTTTTAACGCAACGTAACGTAAACAACACTGCTAGCTAGCCAGCTAGCCCCCGAATAGCAGCACTGCAGAAACTATTACACTCAACGGAACGACTTGATTAGTGTAGTGTCAACAACGCAGCCACTGCCAGCTAGCCTACAAAGTCAACAACGCAGCCACTGCCAGCTAGCCTACTTCAGCAGTACTGTATCATTTTAATCATTTTAGTCAATAAGATTCTTGCTACGTAAGCTTAACTTTCTGAACATTCGAGACGTGTAGTCCACTTGTCATTCCAATCTCCTTTGCATTAGCGTAGCCTCTTCTGTAGCCTGTCAACTATGTGTTTGTCTATCCCTGTTCTCTCCTCTCTGCACAGACCATACAAACGCTCCACACCACGTGGCCGCGGCCACCCTAATCTGGTGGTCCCTGCGCGCACGACCCACGTGGAGTTCCAGGTCTCCGGTAGCCTCTGGAACTGCCGATCTGCAGCCAACAAGGCAGAGTTCATCTCAGCCTATGCCTCCCTCCAGTCCCTCGACTTCTTGGCACTGACGGAAACATGGATCACCACAGACAACACTGCTACTCCTACTGCTCTCTCTTCGTCCGCCCACGTGTTCTCGCACACCCCGAGAGCTTCTGGTCAGCGGGGTGGTGGCACCGGGATCCTCATCTCTCCCAAGTGGTCATTCTCTCTTTCTCCCCTTACCCATGTGTCTATCGCCTCCTTTGAATTCCATGCTGTCACAGTTACCAGCCCTTTCAAGCTTAACATCCTTATCATTTATCACCCTCCAGGTTCCCTCGGAGAGTTCATCAATGAGCTTGATGCCTTGATAAGCTCCTTTCCTGAGGACGGCTCACCTCTCACAGTCCTGGGCGACTTTAACCTCCCCACGTCTACCTTTGACTCATTCCTCTCTGCCTCCTTCTTTCCACTCCTCTCCTCTTTTGACCTCACCCTCTCACCCACCCCCCCTACTCACAAGGCAGGCAATACGCTCGACCTCATCTTTACTAGATGCTGTTCTTCCACTAACCTCATTGCAACTCCCCTCCAAGTCTCCGACCACTACCTTGTATCCTTTTCCCTCTCGCTCTCATCCAACACCTCCCACACTGCCCCTACTCGGATGGTATCGCGCCGTCCCAACCTTCGCTCTCTCTCCCCCGCTACTCTCTCCTCTTCCATCCTATCATCTCTTCCCTCTGCTCAAACCTTCTCCAACCTATCTCCTGATTCTGCTTCCTCAACCCTCCTCTCCTCCCTTTCTGCATCCTTTGACTCTCTATGTCCCCTATCCTCCAGGCCGGCTCGGTCCTCCCCTCCTGCTCCGTGGCTCGACGACTCATTGCGAGCTCACAGAACAGGGCTCCGGGCAGCCGAGCGGAAATGGAGGAAAACTCGCCTCCCTGCGGACCTGGCATCCTTTCACTCCCTCCTCTCTACATTTTCCTCCTCTGTCTCTGCTGCTAAAGCCACTTTCTACCACTCTAAATTCCAAGCATCCGCCTCTAACCCTAGGAAGCTCTTTGCCACATTCTCCTCCCTCCTGAATCCCCCCCCCCCTCCTCCCTCTCTGCAGATGACTTCGTCAACCATTTTGAAAAGAAGGTCGACGACATCCGATCCTCGTTTGCTAAGTCAAACGACACCGCTGGTTCTGCTCACACTGCCCTACTCTGTGCTCTGACCTCTTTCTCCCCTCTCTCTCCAGATGAAATCTCGCGTCTTGTGACGGCCGGCCGCCCAACAACCTGCCCGCTTGACCCTATCCCCTCCTCTCTTCTCCAGACCATTTCCGGAGACCTTCTCCCTTACCTCACCTCGCTCATCAACTCATCCATGACCGCTGGCTACATCCGTTCCGTCTTCAAGAGAGCGAGAGTTGCACCCCTTCTGAAAAAACCTACACTCGATCCCTCGACGTTCTCAACTAACATCAAGGCGGTGGCCCGTTCCTGTAGGTTCATGCTCTACAACATTCGCAGAGTACGACCCTGTCTCACACAGGAAGCGGCGCAGGTCCTAATCCAGGCACTTGTCATCTCCCGTCTGGATTACTGCAACTCGCTGTTGGCTGGGCTCCCTGCCTGTGCCATTAAACCCCTACAACTCATCCAGAACGCCGCAGCCCGTCTGGTGTTCAACCTTCCCAAGTTCTCTCACGTCATCCCGCTCCTCCGCTCTCTCCACTGGCTTCCAGTTGAAGCTCGCATCCGCTACAAGACCATGGTGCTTGCCTATGGAGCTGTGAGGGGAACGGCACCGCAGTACCTCCAGGCTCTGATCAGGCCCTACACCCAAACAAGGGCACTGCGTTCATCCACCTCTGGCCTGCTCGCCTCCCTACCACTGAGGAAGTACAGTTCCCGCTCAGCCCAGTCAAAACTGTTCGCTGCTCTGGCCCCCCCAATGGTGGAACAAACTCCCTCACGACGCCAGGACAGCGGAGTCAATCACCACCTTCCGGAGACACCTGAAACCCCACCTCTTTAAGGAATACCTAGGATAGGATAAGTAATCCTTCTCACCCCCCCCCCCCCTTTAAGATTTAGATGCACTATTGTAAGTGACTGGTCCACTGGATGTCATAAGGTGAATGCACCAATTTGTAAGTCGCTCTGGATAAGAGCGTCTGCTAAATGACTTAAATGTAAATGTAAATGTAGAGATGTTGATTGGGTCTAAATAGGCATTTTGCATTTATCTAATTTCAGTGTGCTTGTCTTCAACTGCCATTTCCGCTTCCCACACTTCAACTCATATTTTTCCTCTTCAAAAGCATCTGCATTCACAAAATTGTGTGTGTTTATGCTTAGATATATTTTCCAGACTCATCCAGAGGGAAATAGTTGATTTTTAGGCAACATTCAACTGGTAAAGTTAATTGTGATATGATAAAAAAATATTTTTTCCCCTTTTAGTGTGTGGTGCCTGGCATTAAATCAAGGGCTGATTTCAAGTTTTTACTGCTAACCTACAAAGCATTACATGGGCTTGCTCCTACCTATCTCTCTGATTTGGTCCTGCCGTACATACCTACACGTACGCTACGGTCACAAGACGCAGGCCTCCTAATTGTCCCTAGAATTTCTAAGCAAACAGCTGGAGGCAGGGCTTTCTCCTATAGAGCTCCATTTTTATGGAATGGTCTGCCTACCCATGTCAGAGACGCAATCTCGGTCTCAACCTTTAAGTCTTTACTGAAGACTCATCTCTTCAGTGGGTTATATGATTGAGTGTAGTCTGGCCCAGGAGTGGGAAGGTGAACGGAAAGGCTCTGGAGCAACGAACCGCCCTTGCTGTCTCTGCCTGGCCGGTTCCCCTCTTTCCACTGAGATTCTCTGCCTCTAACCCTATTACAGGGGCCGAGTCACTGGCTTACTGGGGCTCTCTCATGCTGTCCCTGGAAGGGGTGCATCACCTGAGTGGGTTGATTCACTGATGTGGTCATCCTGTCTGGGTTGGCGCCCCCCCTTGGGTTGTGCCATGGCGGAGATCTTTGTGGGCTATACTCAGCCTTGTCTCAGGATGGTAAGTTGGTGGTTGAAGATATCCCGCTAGTGGTGTGGGGGCTGTGCTTTGGAAAAGTGGGTGGGGTTATATCCTTCCTGTTTGGCCCTGTCCAGGGGTGTCGGATGGGGCCACAGTGTCTCCTGACCCCTCCTGTCTCAGCTTCCAGTATTTATGATGCAGTAGTTTATGTGTCGGGGGGCTAGGGTCAGTTTGTTATATCTGGAGTACTTCTCCTGTCCTATTCGGTGTCCTGTGTGAATCTAAGTGTGCGTTCTCTAATTCTCTCCTTCTCTCTTCCTTTCTCTCTCTCGGAGGACCTGAGCCCTAGGACCATGCCCCAGGACTACCTGACATGATGACTCCTTGCTGTCCCCAGTCCACCTGGCCGTGCTACTGCTCCAGTTTCAACTGTTCTGCCTTATTATTATTCGACCATGCTGGTCATTTATGAACATTTGAACATCTTGGCCATGTTCTGTTATAATCTCCACCCGGCACAGCCAGAAGAGGACTGGCCACCCCACATATGCTCTCTCTAATTCTCTCTTTCTTTCTCTCTCTCGGAGGACCTGAGCCCTAGGACCATGCCCCAGGACGACCTGACATGATGACTCCTTGCTGTCCCCAGTCCACCTGACCGTGTTGCTGCTCCAGTTTCAACTGTTCTGCCTTATTATTATACGACCATGCTGGTCATTTATGAACATTTGAACATCTTGGCCATGTTCTGTTATAATCTCCACCCGGCACAGCCAGAAGAGGACTGGCCACCCCACATAGCCTGGTTCCTCTAGGTTTCTTCCTAGGTTTTGGCCTTTCTAGGGAGTTTTTCCTAGCCACCGTGCTTCTACACCTGCATTGCTTGCTGTTTGGGGTTTTAGGCTGGGTTTCTGTACAGCACTTTGAGATATCAGCTGATGTACGAAGGGCTATATAAATAAATTTGATTTGATTTGATTAACTACCATTTAATCCAATAGCCAAAAAACACAAAATACACAGTTCAAAACTAGTTAAAAAGAAAAGTACATGCAGAATAGCATTTTCCACACAGCATTTGATTAAAACCGTATAGTTTTCTCTACTGGCTCTACATATCACTAAGACACACCCTTTTCCAATTATTTTGTGGCTCGTGTTTATTAGTCAACGAATATAACTAATTAGAAAATTCACTTTCATAATCCTTTGCATAACATTTACAAATTGCAGGTGTCTGATGCAGTTTCCTTTTTCAGTGCAAAATTGAATAATTATGTGTTTGGCTCAGAGACTAAAGCTTTGTTCAGCCCAACCTTAATCCAATTTGTGGTCCACATTTGTTTTAGTGTTTACTCTAGGCCTTTCAGTATTTTAAGTGTATGAATAGGCATGTACAAAATGTATTGTTCCCCACCATAACAACACAAGGGAACCACTAAAATCTGTTGCTGACTGTCTTGACCTGTAGCCTATCTGAACCCCCAGGTTGGTTGTGACTTCTGAGAATAATACTAGCCAATGCTCATGTGAAGTTATGTGATGTTTATAATCCAACAGAAAGCCTTTATTTAGGCCTACGCAGACTCTTCAGATGTTCAATGAAAATCGGCTAGATATTTAATGGAGGTTTCCTGGCAGATAATGACAGAAGAAATACTCAATAGGCAAATTCAATTTCAATATAACTTACTAGCACAGATAGGACATAAACATTTTCCTACTAGTATGGTCTTCATGTGATGTGACAGACATCATAAACTGTACATGTTAAATTAGCCTACCAAATTAGCCAGCTTCTAATCGGGAATTTGTAGTTTTGTTATTCACATCCATGCACTTTCGGGACAGAATTTCACCGGGCTTTCCTTACCTTTATTGAGAGCCTGTCCCTGAGGTAACGTAGATAAGAAGTTTTTATTATTTAAAAAAAACTTCTTAAGGCTGGGGGGCATTATCCTGAATTATCTTGCACAAAGTAAACTGCCTGTTACTCAGGCCCAGAAGCCAGGATATGCATATAATCTGTAGAATTTGATAGAAAACACTTGTGAAGTTTCTAAAATAGTTAAAACAATGTCTGTGAGTGTAACAATTGATATGGCAGGCAAAAACCTGAGGAAAACCCAGAATTACATTTTTTTGAGGTCACAGGCCTTTCCAATGCAAGTATATGGGTCGATATATAAACATATCTCCCAGATTGCAGCACCTATGGCTTCCACTAGATGTCAGTAGTCTTTATACAGGGTTTCAGGCTTGTTTCTTGAAAAACTAACAAGTAATAGTAGTTTTTCCAAAGTGAGCTCAACAGGAGAAGTAGGCTTTTGGCGCGTGTGAATGAGGGTGTGCGCTTCGTTATTTTCCTTTCCTATTGAACACCATTCTTTCCATCTGAAATATGATCATTTATTTACATATATACATATCCTGAGGATTGTATAGAAATATTGTTTGACATTTTTGGATGAAGTTTACCGATAGCTTTTTGGATTCGTTTGTATGCATGTTGAAGGAGTGGATTACTGAAATCAATGGCGCCAATTAAACAGATGTTTTTGGATATAAAGAAGGACTTTATCGAACAAAACAAACATTCATTGTGTAGCTGGGCCCCTTGGGATTGCAAACAGAGGAAGATCTTCAAAGGTAAGTGATTTATTTAATCGCTATTTGTGATGTTGTGAAGCCTGTGCTGGTTGAAAAAGTATTTTGACATGAGGCGCTGTCCTCAGATAATCGCATGGTATGCTTTCGCCATAAAGCCTTTTTGAATCTAACAACGCAATTGGATTAACAAGAAGTTTTTAAAATATATAAGTCATTTGTATGTAAATTAATGTTTAATATTACAACTTTGTAACTTGAATTTGGCGCGCTCCAATTTCACCAGATGTCGTCGACAGGTGTCCCACTAGCGGTTCACGAGCCCTAAGAGGATTTATTTTTAAGAATGTGAAATGTCAGAATAATAGTAGAGAGAATTATTTATTTCAGCTTTTATTTCCTTCATCACATTCCCAGTGGGTCAGAAGTTTACATACACTCAATTAGTATTTGGTAGAATTGCCTTTAAAATGTTTAACTTGGGTCAAACGTTTTGGGTAGCCTTCCACAAGCTTCCCACAATAAGTTGAATGAATTTTGGCACATTCCTCCTGACTGAGCTGGTGTAACTGAGTCAGGTTTGAAGGCCCACAAATGTTCTATGGGATTGAGGTCAGGGCTTTCTGATGGCCACTCCAATACCTTGATTTTGTTGTCCTTAAACCATTTTGCCACAACTTTGGAAGCATGCTTGGGGTCATTGTCCATTTGGAAGACCCATTTGCGACCAAGCTTTAACTTCCTGACAGATGTCTTGAGACGTTGTGTCAATATATCCACATAATTTTCCTCCCTCATGATGCCATCTATTTTGTGAAGTGCACCAGTTCCTCCTGCAGCAAAGCACCGCCACAACATGATGCTGCCACCCGTGCCTCACTGCTAGGATGGTGTTCTTCGGCTTGCAAGCATCCCCCTTTTTTCCTCCAAACATAACGATGGTCATTATAATGATGTCATGGCTTTAGAAGCTTCTGATAGGCTAATTGACATCATTTGAGTCAATTGGACGTGTACCTGTGGATGTATTTCATCATTTTCTGGAATTTTCCAAGCTGTTTAAAGGCACAGGCAACTTGGTGTATGTAAACTTCTGACCCACTGGAATTGTGATACAGTGAATTATAAGTGAAATAATCTGTCTGTAAACAATTGTTGGAAAAAGTACTTGTGTCATGCACAAAGTAGTTGTCCTAATCGACTTGCCAAAACTATAGTTTGTTAACAAGTCATTTGTGGAGTGCTTGAAAAAGGAGTTTTAATGACTCCAACCTAAGTGTATGTAAACTTCCGACTTCAACTGTATAGGCCTAGGGTTCCAAGCTGGTTGATTGTACATCTAATCCTATTTAGTGATATTGGATTGTGTTTGGTTGTCAATGCAACAAAATATCAACAATATTTATATTCTGCTTATATAGTTCCATTTGTGAAACTTATTTAGTCTGGCTTTAAATCCAATTTATCTACAAATTAATAATTGATATGTTGGATTCAAGTATCCATCTCAAAAAAATCCAAGTTAAAGAATCAGGACTAAATCAATTGGAAATTCGATTAGCTTTGATTTAGTCCTTTTCTTTAACTCAGATTGTTGGTTGAAATCTAGACGTGAATCCAACATTAATTTGTTGACAAACTGGAATTAAAGCCAGACTAAGTAAATCGTTCAGATGGAACTGTCCATGCAGAAGATACTACTTCAAATGTTGATATTTTGTTGCATTGACAAACAAACACAATTCAAAATCACCTTTGAAATACAATAAATAGTTACAAGTTACGAGGTACTGATATGTTGGATTCTCCAACTCAACCGAAGATAAAAGTTAAAGAATGGTATTAAACCAGATGATCTGTAAGGGATTTCTTCCATTGACGGAGAGTCGGACCAAAGCGCAGCGTAGTTATTTTGATTCATGGTTTAATAAATCACTTCACATGAACAAACTAACAAAAAACAAGAAACGTGAAAACCCAAAACAGCCCGATCTGGTGCAAAACACAGAGACAGGAACACACAGTGAAACCCAGGCTACCTAAGTATGATTCTCAATCAGAGACAACTAATGACACCTGCCTCTGATTGAGAACCATACTAGGCCGAAACATAGAAATACCCCCAAAACATAGAAAAACAAACATAGACTGCCCACCCAACTCACGCCCTAACCATACTAAATAATGTCAAAACAAAGGAAATAAAAGGGCAGAACGTGACAGTACCCCCCCCCCTCCCAAAGGTGCGGACTCTGGCCGCAAAACCTTAACCTATAGGGGAGGGTCTGGGTGGGCGTCTGCTCTGGCGCGGGTATGCGGACCCCACTTCAACATTGTCTTAGTCCGCTTTATTGTCCGCCTCCGTGGCTTTCTAACCATGGCCACTCCTGTCAATGACCCCACTGGACAGAGGGGCAGCTCGGGACAGAGGGTCGGAAGCTCGGGACAGAGGGGCAGAAGCTCTGGACAGAGGGGCAGAAGCTCGGGACAGAGGGGCAGGGGCTCGGGACAGAGGGGCAGGGGCTCTGGCACCTCAGACTCCGGCAGCAGCGCCGGACAGTCGGGAGACTCCGGCAGCAGCGCCGGACAGTCGGGAGACTCCGGCAGCAGCGCCGGACAGTCGGGAGACTCCGGCAGCAGCGCCGGACAGGCCGGAGACTCCGGCAGCAGCGCCGGACAGGCCGGAGACTCCGGCAGCAGCGCCGGACAGGCGGGACCACCTGCAGGGAGGAGACAGAGAGACAGCCTGGTGCGTGGGGCTGCCACAGGAACCACCAGGCTGGGGAGACCTTCAGGAGGCTTGGTGTTAGGAGGAGGCACCTGAAGGACTGGGCTGTGGGGGAGCACTGGAGCTCTGGTGTGCAACCTTGGCACCACTTCCCCAGGCTGGACAACTACTCTAGCCCGGACCCTCCAGAGTGCAGGCACAGGTTGAACCGGGCTGTGCTTACTACACGCACCTCTCTCTTAGGCTCCACTCCCACATTTGCCGACACGAGCGGAGCGCAGGCAGAGGACGCAGTGCACCCTCCCAGCGCCCCGGAGACACAGCACGCAGAGCCGGCGCAGGATACCCTGGAACAAAACTGCGTACCGGCGACCAGACCCGCTGAGCAGGCACGATACGCCCTGGCAGTGGTAGGCTTGATTACCAACAACGACGAGACGGCCTACAGGGAGGAGGTGAGGGCCCTCGGAATGTGGTGTCAGGAAAATAACCTCACACTCAACGTCAACAAAACTAAGGAGATGATTGTGGACTTCAGGAAACAGCAGAGGGAACACCCCCCTATCCACATCGATGGAACAGTAGTGGAGAGGGTAGCTAGTTTTAAGTTCCTCGGCATACACATCACAGACAAACTTAATTGGTCCACTCACACAGACAGCATCGTGAAGAAGGCGCAGCAGCGCCTCTTCAACCTCAGGAGGCTGAAGAAATTTGGCTTGTCACCAAAAGCACTCACAAACTTCTACAGATGCACAATCGAGAGCATCCTGGCGGGATGTATCACCGCCTGGTACGGCAACTGCTCCGCCCTCAACCGTAAGGCTCTCCAGAGGGTTGTGAGGACTGCACAACGCATCACCGGGGGCAAACTACCTGCCCTCCAGGACACCTACACCACCCGATGTTACAGGAAGGCCATAAAGATCATCAAGGACATCAACCACCCGAACCACTGCCTGTTCACCCCGCTATCATCCAGAAGGCGAGGTCAGTACAGGTGCATCAAAGCTGGGACCGAGAGACTGAAAAACAGCTTCTATCTCAAGGCCATCAGACTGTTAAACAGCCACCACTAACATTGAATGGCTGCTGCCAACACACTGTCATTGACACTGACCCAACTCCAGCCACTTTAATAATGGGAATTGATGGAAAATGATGTAAATATATCACTAGCCACTTTAAACAATGCTACCTTATATAATGTTACTTACCCTACATTATTCATCTCATATGCATATGTATATACTGTACTCTACATCATCGACTGCATCCTTATGTAATACATGTATCACTAGCCACTTTAACTATGCCACTTTGTTTACTTTGTCTACACACTCATCTCATATGTATATACTGTACTCGATACCATCTACTGTATGCTGCTCTGTACCATCACTCATTCATATATCCTTATGTACATATTCCTTATCCCCTTACACTGTGTATAAGACAGTAGTTTTGGAATTGTTAGTTAGATTACTTGTTGGTTATCACTGCATTGTCGGAACTAGAAGCACAAGCATTTCGCTACACACGCATTAACATCTGCTAACCATGTGTATGTGACAAATAAAATTGGATTTGATTTGATTTGGTTCCACACTCGCATGGCACTTTCAGGGGGCTGCCCTATAGCGCACCGGGCTATGGGCACGCAATGGCGACACTGTGCGCTTAACCGCATAACACGGTGCCTGACCAGTAATGCGCTGCTTATAATAAGCACGAGGAGTGAGCTCAGGTCTGCTCCTTGGCTTAGTACCACACCTCGTCTGCCCCCCCCCAAAAAAAAACATTTTTGGGGGCTGCCTCTCGTGCCTGTCGCACTGCCGTGCTGGCTTCGCCAACCTCATTCTCCTGTAGCCTTTCTTGCACTGCTCCATCGAATCCCAGGCAGGCTCCGGTACTCTCCCTGGGTCGACCGCCCACCTGTCTGTCTATCTCCTCCCAAGTTGTGTAGTCCAGATTCTGCTCCCATGTCCAGAAATCCTGACCTCGTTGTTGCTGTTCCTTCTCCTGCTGCTGCTTTTTCTGCAGCTGCTGTTTACCACGCAGCTTAGTCCTGTTGTGGTGAGTGATTCTGTACGGGATTTCTTCCATTGACGGAGAGGCGGACCAAAGCGCAGCGTAGTTATTTTGATTCATGGTTTAATAAATCACTTCACATGAACAAACTAACAAAAAACAAGAACCGTGAAAACCCAAAACAGCCCTATCTGGAGGAACAATCACCCACAAACACACAGTGAAACCCAGGCTACCTAAGTATGATTCTCAATCAGAGACAACTAATGACACCTGCCTCTGATTGAGAACCATACTAGGCCGAAACATAGAAATACCCCAAAACATAGAAAAACAAACATAGACTGCCCACCCAACTCACGCCCTGACCATACTAAATAATGACAAAACAAAGGAAATAAAGGTCAGAACGTGACATGATCAGATGGAATTATCCAAGCAGTATCTACATCTCCTTTAAATGTTAATATTTGGTTGCGTTGTCAACCAAACATAATTCAATATTACTTTTGCAATACAATAAATAGACTAAAGTTGAAGCTCTTTTACAAACTAATGTAACATTCGACCTTGAAATGAATAACATATCAATGGCCACATGTTGAGGTCACTGTTACTATAAATGTCTTCTTTATGTATTAATTTAAAGCGTGCATGTTCAAGATAGCATGCATATGTAGCAGTATAACTTTAGACCGTCCCCTCGCCCATACCCGGGCGCGAACCAGGGACCCTCTGCACACATCAACAACAGTCACCCACGAAGCATCGTTACCCATCGCTCCACAAAAACCACTACTTCAAGGTCTCAGAGCAAGTGACGTCACCGATTGAAACGCTATTTAGCGCGCACCACTGCTAACTAGCTAGCTATTTCACATCCGTTACACATAGGTCACCACAGGTCTGTGGAGATCCTCACAATTGCTCTTAATAATCTGTGCAGAATCTCGAACAACATTGATCACTTGCACCATGTACTTTTAATGTAATCTCAACCACAATCCAGTTGATTTGGTTCTGCCATTAGATAAAGCACATTGATAACGCAATATGTTGTGTAAATAAACAAAATATCTGACAATGGATGGGCGAGGGGACGGTCTAAAGTTATACTGCTACATATGCATGCTATCTTTGCCTGGGTGAATATAGGATGTAATCTCATTGACCAATGTCCCAACCAAATATTACTCAATTATGAACGTTGAAATGACGCGGTGTGCCCATTGGGTTGTTTTCTAAAGGTGACACCTGGAGGTGTTAATCTCTTCTCTTATCCTGCTATAGCCTGTTCCTAAGCCTACTGCTAAATGGGATGTGGCTGCTGGCATCACAGTTGAGAAATAATGGATTAGCCCTTTTAGATATCAGACACAACAAACCCAGGTGTTTTATGCTCTCCAAGCTCATTTCTGCCTCTCCTCTATTTTGCCTTTGTCCATAGTGACCATGGAGCATGGCAATACCCCCACCCTGCATCTCTACACTTCAGTCACTATGGATTATGATTGGTTGCCTACTACTAGGCATTCTTTAGATCAGTGGTTCCCAAAAAGGTGGGTCACCAGGAGGACAACTCCCATGTTCTGAAGCAGGGCTTTCTTCACCAGGCTCTGTTAGACATGTACCAACGGGCCTTTGACTGAGTTGAAGAGAGGAGGTCTGCTGCAGGGACAGCGGATACGTCTCAATGCAGGTTTTACCCCCTCCTTCATTGTGGACACACCGATGGGCGCTGGGTCCTCCATCCCAATGTTCCCATAGTGTGGTGGACATAACAGACCTGTCACTCAGCAATTCACAATGGACTACTTTATCAATGGACTACTTTATCAATGGACTACTGTATCAATGGACTACTTTATCAATGGACTACTGTATCAATGGACTACTTTATCAATGGACTACTTTATCAATGGACTACTGTATCAATGGACTACTTTATCAATGGACTACTGTATCAATGGACTACTGTATCAATGGACTACTGTATCAATGGACTACTTTATCAATGGACTACTTTATCAATGGACTACTTTATCAATGGACTACTGTATCAATGGACTACTGTATCAATGGACTACTTTATCAATGGACTACTTTATCAATGGACTACTTTATCAATGGATTACTTTATCAATGGACTACTTTATCAATGGACTACCTTATCAATGGACTACTTTATCAATGGACTACTTTATCTGCCAGTGAAGCACAGCTAAACGGGGGAATCCATTTCCTACAGTAACTGACTCCTTCTGTGGCCACCGTATGACACTAATGTAAATAACTGTTGACATACCTACCTGTCCTTATAGCTGCTGGGTGACCTCTCCCTGAACTGTATAACCATAACACCCGACTTTTAAACTGGGGTAGTTACTGATGGTCTGTCTGTCTGTCTGTCTGTCTGTCTGTCTGTCTGTCTGTCTGTCTGTCTGTCTGTCTGTCTGTCTGTCTGTCTGTCTGTCTGTCTGTCTGTCTGTCTGTCTGTCTGTCTGTCTGTCTGTCTGTCTGTCTGTCTGTCTGTCTGTCTGTCTGTCTGTCTGTCTGTCTGTCTGTCTGTCTGTCTGTCTGTCTGTCTGTCTGTCTGTCTGTCTGTCTGTCTGTCTGTCTGTCTGTCTGTCTGTCTGTCTGTCTGTCTGTCTGTCTGTCTGTCTGTCTGTCTGTCTGTCTGTCTGTCTGTCTGTCTGTCTGTCTGTCTGTCTGTCTGTCTGTCTGTCTGTCTGTCTGTCTGTCTGTCTGTCTGTCTGTCTGTCTGTCTGTGTGTGTGTGTGTGTGTGTGTGTGTGTGTGTGTGTGTGTGTATGTGTGTGCGAGAGGATCTACAAGCAGATAGCGCAATACCATGCCTGGACCCAATTGTGTCCCCCTTCACCTCACTGGAGGATGCTACCCATCACCTACTGCCCTACCATGGCTTCCAGACCATCGTACACCCACAGGAGGAGGTATGGTACAGCGGTACTCTAAATCACCCTGAAGAAGGCACAGTGATGGGGAAAAGTTTGTGTTTTACCCAATAAATCACCGGGAGTTTAAATATAGAGCATGAAAATCTCTTTGTTTTTATAGTTTACAGTTTATTTGCTGTTAGTCAGCACCTCTACACTAAATAGTTTTCTCTGGGTCTGCACCAGCTCATACTTTTTATTAGGTATGGTACAGTAACATGGGTTATCATGACTTCAGTCCAGACTATAGGGAAGCTGTCAGTCTTTAAAACCTTTCCCTCTGCAGTGGATGAGGAGTTGGAGGCAGAGGCCACTGAGGTCATGATGTGAAAGGAAGCTATGATGAGCAAATACCAGTGTGTTATGTTGGCCGAGTACGAGGTGGATCTTAAAGAGAACGTAAACACACACACACAGAGTAGCAACGGCCCTTCAAATTGTTCAAAGGTTTTCAAAATCATTCTAATAAATGCAACAGTTGGACAGTGGATGAATATACTCCAAACGTTTTGAAAGTTTAAAATCCATCAGATTTTTGTACATAACACGTTGTACTGGCACGGACAAATAACAAATGGAGTTCATGGATTTTGGTGGGAATTTAGGTAAACAATTTATTGTATAATTTTACTTTTTTCTCAGAATGTACTAATATATACATTTTCTAATGGTATCAGCTGTTTTTTGGTTGATCTTTTGTGTTAAAATAAATACAATTATATGTGCTTCATTTGCATAAATACAGGGTGTGTGTTTGCATATATGAATATATTAACATAAAGGCTAGAACAGGGCTGCAACAACGAAAACTTTCTCTGTCTAGGCCTACCTGTACTCACCTGCTCTGTCTAGGTCTACCTGTACTCACCTGCTCTGTCTAGGTCTACCTGCTCTGTCTAGGTCTACCTGCTCTGTCTAGGTCTACCTGTACTCACCTGCTCTGTCTAGGTCTACCTGCTCTGTCTAGGTCTACCTGTACTCACCTGCTCTGTCTAGGTCTACCTGCTCTGTCTAGGTCTACCTGTACTCACCTGCTCTGTCTAGGCCTACCTGGACTCACCTGCTTTGTCTAGGTCTACCTGCTCTGTCTAGGTATACCTGCTCTGTCTAGGCCTACCTGCACTCACCTGCTCTGTCTAAGTCTACCTGTACTTACCTGCTCTGTCTAGGTCTACCTGTACTCACTCTGTCTAGTTCTACCTGGACTCACCTGCTCTGTCTAGGCCTACCTGTACTCACCTGCTCTGTCTAGGTGTACCTGTACTCACCTGCTCTGTCTAAGTCTACCTGACTCACCTGCTCTGTCTAAGTCTACCTGTACTCACCTGCTCTGTCTAAGTCTACCTGTACTCACCTGCTCTGTCTAAGTCTACCTGTACTCACCTGCTCTGTCTAGGTCTACCTGTACTCACTCTGTCTAGTTCTACCTGGACTCACCTGCTCTGTCTAGGCCTACCTGTACTCACCTGCTCTGTCTAGGTGTACCTGCTCTGTCTAGGTCTACCTGCTCTGTCTAGGTCTACCTGCTCTGTCTAGGTCTACCTGTACTCACCTGCTCTGTCTAGGTGTACCTGCTCTGTCTAGGTCTACCTGCTCTGTCTAGTTCTACCTGGACTCACCTGCTCTGTCTAGGGACTCACCTGCTCTGTCTAGGTCTACCTGTACTCACCTGCTCTGTCTAGGTGTACCTGCTCTGTCTAGGTCTACCTGGACTCAACTGCTCTGTCTAGGCCTACCTGTACTCACCTGCTCTGTCTAGGTGTACCTGCTCTGTCTAGGTCTACCTGCTCTGTCTAGGTCTACCTGTACTCACCTGCTCTGTCTAGGTCTACCTGCTCTGTCTAGGGCTACCTGTACTCACCTGCTCTGTCTAGGTGTACCTGCTCTGTCTAGGTCTACCTGCTCTGTCTAGGTCTACCTGCTCTGTCTAGGTCTACCTGCTCTGTCTAGGTCTACCTGTACTCACCTGCTCTGTCTAGGTCTACCTGCTCTGTCTAGGCCTACCTGTACTCACCTGCTCTGTCTAGGCCTACCTGTACTCACCTGCTCTGTCTAGGTGTACCTGCTCTGTCTAGGTCTACCTGCTCTGTCTAGGTGTACCTGCTCTGTCTAGGTCTACCTGCTCTGTCTAGGTCTACCTGTACTCACCTGCTCTGTCTAGGTCTACCTGCTCTGTCTAGGTCTACCTGCTCTGTCTAGTTCTACCTGGACTCACCTGCTCTGTCTAGGCCTACCTGTACTCACCTGCTCTGTCTAGGTGTACCTGTACTCACCTGCTCTGTCTAAGTCTACCTGTACTCACCTGCTCTGTCTAGGTCTACCTGTACTCACCTGCTCTGTCTAAGTCTACCTGTACTCACCTGCTCTGTCTAAGTCTACCTGTACTCACCTGCTCTGTCTAAGTCTACCTGTACTCACCTGCTCTGTCTAGGTCTACCTGTACTCACTCTGTCTAGTTCTACCTGGACTCACCTGCTCTGTCTAGGCCTACCTGTACTCACTCTGTCTAGTTCTACCTGGACTCACCTGCTCTGTCTAGGTGTACCTGCTCTGTCTAGGTCTACCTGCTCTGTCTAGGTCTACCTGCTCTGTCTAGGTCTACCTGTATTTACCTGCTCTGTCTAGGTGTACCTGCTCTGTCTAGGTCTACCTGCTCTGTCTAGTTCTACCTGGACTCACCTGCTCTGTCTAGTTCTACCTGGACTCACCTGCTCTGTCTAGGCCTGCTCTGTCTACCTGTCACCTGCTCTGTCTACCTGCTCTGTCTAGGTCTGCTCTGTCTACCTGCTCTGTCTAGGTCTACCTGTACTCACCTGCTCTGTCTAGGTCTACCTGCTCTGTCTAGGCCTACCTGTACTCACCTGCTCTGTCTAGGTGTACCTGCTCTGTCTAGGTCTATCTGCTCTGTCTAGGTCTACCTGTACTCACCTGCTCTGTCTAGGCCTACCTGTACTCACCTGCTCTGTCGAGGCCTACCTGTACTCACCTGCTCTGTCTAGGTGTACCTGCTCTGTCTAGGTCTACCTGCTCTGTCTAGGTGTACCTGCTCTGTCTAGGTCTACCTGCTCTGTCTAGGTCTACCTGTACTCACCTGCTCTGTCTAGGTCTACCTGCTCTGTCTAGGCCTACCTGTACTCACCTGCTCTGTCTAGGTGTACCTGCTCTGTCTAGGTCTACCTGCTCTGTCTAGGTCTACCTGCTCTGTCTAGGTCTACCTGTACTCACCTGCTCTGTCTAGGTCTACCTGTACTCACCTGCTCTGTCTAGGTCTACCTGCTCTGTCTAGGTCTACCTGCTCTGTCTAGGCCTACCTGCACTCACCTGCTCTGTCTAAGTCTACCTGTACTCACTCTGTCTAGTTCTACCTGGACTCACCTGCTCTGTCTAAGTCTACCTGTACTCACCTGCTCTGTCTAAGTCTACCTGTACTCACCTGCTCTGTCTAGGTCTACCTGTACTCACCTGCTCTGTCTAGGTCTACCTGTACTCACCTGCTCTGTCTAATTCTACCTGTACTCACCTGCTCTGTCTAGGTCTACCTGTACTCACCTGCTCTGTCTAGGTCTACCTGTACTCACCTGCTCTGTCTAAGTCTACCTGTACTCACCTGCTCTGTCTAGGTCTACCTGTACTCACTCTGTCTAGTTCTACCTGGACTCACCTGCTCTGTCTAGGTCTACCTGTACTCACCTGCTCTGTCTAGGTCTACCTGTACTCACCTGCTCTGTCTAGGTCTACCTGTACTCACCTGCTGTCTAGTTCTACCTGTACTCACCTGCTCTGTCTAGGTCTACCTGTACTCACCTGCTCTGTCTAGGTCTACCTGCTCTGTCTAGGCCTACCTGTACTCACCTGCTCTGTCTAGGTGTACCTGTACTCACCTGCTCTGTCTAAGTCTACCTGTACTCACCTGCTCTGTCTAGGTCTACCTGTACTCACTCTGTCTAGTTCTACCTGGACTCACCTGCTCTGTCTAGGTCTACCTGTACTCACCTGCTCTGTCTAATTCTACCTGTACTCACCTGCTCTGTCTAGGTCTACCTGTACTCACTCTGTCTAGTTCTACCTGGACTCACCTGCTCTGTCTAGGCCTACCTGTACTCACCTGCTCTGTCTAGGTGTACCTGCTCTGTCTAGGTCTACCTGGACTCACCTGCTCTGTCTAGGTCTACCTGTACTCACCTGCTCTGTCTAGGTCTACCTGTACTCACCTGCTCTGTCTAGGCCTACCTGTACTCACCTGCTCTGTCTAGGTGTACTCACTCTGTCTAGTTCTACCTGGACTCACCTGCTCTGTCTAGGCCTACCTGTACTCACCTGCTCTGTCTAGGTGTACCTGCTCTGTCTAGGTCTACCTGGACTCACCTGCTCTGTCTAGGTCTACCTGTACTCACCTGCTCTGTCTAGGTGTACCTGCTCTGTCTAGGTCTACCTGGACTCACCTGCTCTGTCTAGGTCTACCTGTACTCACCTGCTCTGTCTAGGTGTACCTGCTCTGTCTAGGTCTACCTGGACTCACCTGCTCTGTCTAGGTCTACCTGGACTCACCTGCTCTGTCTAGGTCTACCTGGACTCATCTGCTCTGTCTAGGTCTACCTGGACTCATCTGCTCTGTCTAGGTGTACCTGCTCTGTCTAGGTCTACCTGGACTCACCTGCTCTGTCTAGGTCTACCTGTACTCACCTGCTCTGTCTAGGTGTACCTGCTCTGTCTAGGTCTACCTGGACTCACCTGCTCTGTCTAGGTCTACCTGTACTCACCTGCTCTGTCTAGGTGTACCTGCTCTGTCTAGGTCTACCTGGACTCACCTGCTCTGTCTAGGTCTACCTGTACTCACATGCTCTGTCTAGGTGTACCTGCTCTGTCTAGGTCTACCTGGACTCACCTGCTCTGTCTAGGTGTACCTGCTCTGTCTAGGTCTACCTGGACTCACCTGCTCTGTCTAGGTGTACCTGCTCTGTCTAGGTCTACCTGGACTCACCTGCTCTGTCTAGGTGTACCTGCTCTGTCTAGGTCTACCTGGACTCACCTGCTCTGTCTAGGTGTACCTGCTCTGTCTAGGTCTACCTGGACTCACCTGCTCTGTCTAGGTCTACCTGCTCTGTCTAGGTCTACCTGCTCTGTCTAGGTCTACCTGCTCTGTCTAGGTCTACCTGTACTCACCTGCTCTGTCTAGGTCTACCTGCTCTGTCTAGGTCTACCTGGACTCACCTGCTCTGTCTAGGTCTACCTGCTCTGTCTAGGTCTACCTGCTCTGTCTAGGTCTACCTGGACTCACCTGCTCTGTCTAGGTCTACCTGTACTCATCTGCTCTGTATAGACTGCCTCATGAATTACTCTTGTTGTCACGTTCTGTTGCATAATTCAACAAAAAAGATGTCAATAGCAGGATACCTTCAGATTAAACATCAACACGCTTGACTCTAATTTACATCTATCTATACATATTTTACATTGTTGGCAAGATCAGACATAATATCACTGTAATCCGAGTGTTCGTTTTCAGAAGTTGCTTTGAGTACAGCACACCTAATTTGTAAACATTTCAACTGTATCAAATGAGACCCTTTTTCAATTTCATTCTACAAAAAAACACCCATTTAAAAAGAAAATGTATTTGTCTTCTCTTTCTTGTGATACAAGTGTCGAGACGATGTGTTAAATCCCTGATGCAGCTTTTAGCATTCTTATAGAAGCAACTGAAAGACAAGGTTTTCCATTGAGCCCATTTCAGTCATTACGGGGGTGTCTGAAAGGGCATTAGAAACATTTTGTGCGGTTGTAACGTTAACGGGGGGGGGGAAACGACAGGTACAAGCAAGATTTCATCTGTCCCCTTAGTCACTTTATCCTGGTGCTGGGTTTGTGTGTGCTACAATATGCATCTCTTTTGTGTGAAATTATTCAAAGGGACTATTTCCTTTTATTTCTGAAGATGAATAGCGTTCATGCTGCCACACCAAGCTGTGCTATAGGCTGATATTGAGATAGCTCAGCACTCGATTATCTGATAGCTTAATTAAGAGCATTACTATGTTAATAAGCTTTTCATTACTATGCCTCTCGGTGACCAATCAAAATGTACAGTGGATAAAATCCAATGAACAAGGGGATGAACAATGCTTTTGCATTGAGAAAACTGGGTCTACCATGGCCCCAATGTTTGAGGAGTGGGGAAATGAGCTTGACAGCAGGATTGATCGATGGACAGCTTTCAGGGCTGAGACGGAGGTCGTGAGAGGGGTGGTTAAACAACGCCTAGAGAGGATGTAGTGAAAGTGTGTGTGTTCTGGTACCCCTATTATTGACGTGCTGTGGACACACGTGACGAGATTAGAGTGAGCCTTGGGATTGCAGTGAATTACTGTCCGATCCGTTTACAGAGGCACAGAGTCACTCACAGATCGGCAATGAAGCTGCCCCAGCAACACTCATGCCCATCCATAATAGAACAGTATTATTATACCCAGCTACAGTGGGTCGGTGGGTACGTCAGTGTCTGAAGGCATGGGTACACCCTTGGCACACCCATACGTGAGCCCACCCTAGCTATGAATATCATCGTCACATTGGTCTCTCTGCAAAAGGGGAGAGGACACCAAGTTAAATGACATTGTTTCAATCCACATGTGATAAAAACAAGCTGGATCTGATTTAAGGGTCCAAATCCTGATAATGAATTGTCGTAGAGATCTTTTTTTGTGTGATTTTGTCTCCAGTTTGTCCTAATTCTTAGATTTACAGGTATTTACTCCTCTTTCAATTCAGGGAGATTATGTAGTGAGATGTTATATCATTACTATTCACATGGAG
The DNA here is from genome assembly GCF_021184085.1 of Oncorhynchus gorbuscha. Lineage (NCBI taxonomy): Eukaryota > Metazoa > Chordata > Actinopteri > Salmoniformes > Salmonidae > Oncorhynchus > Oncorhynchus gorbuscha. The sequence continues at coordinate 23,012,763 of NC_060180.1, forward strand.
ACCACAGGCGGAGCACATCCCCCGCAGCCCCACTGCAAGGCTGGGGAGCCATGAGCTTTGGGGACCCCCCCCCGGTGGTCGGGCCCCCCCGGGTCGCATATGAACACGTCATAAGCCCAACATTTTGTTTTGATATTTTTATGAATGGAAATTAGCTTGCCGAAGGGGCCCTGCGAAACTGCACTACGTCACTGATGGAGACACAAAACAATCCTATCATAAGTGTTAGAGGAGGGTATTCTTAGAGGAGGGCATTTTAAATATTTTATTATGTATGGTCTATCCCCCTCACACACTCTGAAGGGCTTTGCCATATGTGTGAAGACACCACTGACCTCTTGGTTTGCAATGCCAAAACTTCATCCACTCACTGCCATCTCCTGGCTGAGAATTAGTTCACACTTATTTTCCATGAAATTGTACCCTCACAAGGAATTCAATGTGCATAGTGAAAATATGTAGGATCCACCTGCTCTACTCTAGTCAACTTGAGAAAATTCTGTCCGGAGTTGGCATGCTGCTGAGAGCTCCTAGGACTCAAGTTGTGGGACAGGGATATTTTGAGTTCATCGTCACGGAAACCACAGTTACTTCCACATGGCCACTCTCCTAGATAGTCCGTTTCCAGCCCTACCTTGCGGCACACAGGCCTCAGCTGCCTCACCCTCACAAATAAACAGTGGATTATGGTTGTCTGTGGCTAATTAAGGACCTGCAGAGGGTTTCAAAGGCCCGTGGCCACCCTCCTCTCTGTCCTCCGTTCTCCGCCTGGGTTTGACGGTTCTCTAAACAGTGCCACATGTGAGAACGAGCCCTGCTTCCGGCCCCCGGTGATGATGAGGTGGGGGAAGAGAGGACAATGGAATGTGTTGGTTCATAATCCTCATTTTATCTATAATCATCCGTTTTGACATCCTGGGACAGGTTACGGGCAGAGAGCTCAACTCTCACCTCTCTGTCTTTGTTGTGTTTGTCTGCCTTCTATGTTCTATGTTCCCAGCTGTCCCTTTGGAATAGTGGTTGCTGGTGAATCTCTACACCCCCACTGGCTTGAGTATCTCAACATGAATGAAAGATGGAGGGAGGGTGGGGGTGGGGTAAAGAAAGGGACCTTTCAGGTGTACTTACTGTATGTGGTGAGCAGGATGGAGCTCGTTTTGCGGTGATCGAGAGAGTGATGAACAGATAGTAGAATCCCCAGGGCGAAGATGAGTGTATAAACGCTTCCCTGAATGGAGGAAGAGGGAGGAGAACGTTACAAGAATTTCATAACAAGCATAAAACCATTAATATGTCACAGCCTCATTGGAAGCAGATGTGTGATTTATTTTTATAGGCTGGATGTTGAGGTCGCTGCAACAGCCTGTGGAATGCCTCCTCCTCCTCCTCTACCGTCACCCTTCTTCTCCACCCTCCTCCTTCATCTGGCTTCTCTTCCTCATCCTTCTCCTCTTCATCCTCTGCTACTCCTCTTCTCTCCCTTTTGTCTTTTTTGTCCACGCAATTATTATGAATAATGCATCTTTTAGCATTCATGTTTTTCATACTAGCTGCCTAATAGTCTACACAGGGGAAAAGGGGTGAAGGACCAAGCTTCAGTTGGCCACTGTTGGGTGCTGATGAGCTGTGTGCTTGTGTGATAGACAGCTTATCCACCTCCTCATCCTCTACCCCCAATACACGCACGCACGCGCACCCACACACACACACGCACGCGCACCCACACATGTTTGTTTTACCAGCCTTTTGGGGACCAAACAATTGGATCCCATTCAAAATCCTATTTTCCATAACCTGAATCCTAACCCTAACCTTAACCCCAAAACCTAACTCCAAACCCTAATTGTAAACCTAACCTTAAACCTAACCCCTAAGCCTAAATTAGCCTTTTTATTTGTGGGGACCAGCAAAATGTCCCCACTTGTCTGAATTTTCCTTCTTTTATTATGCTTGTGAGGACTTCTGGTCACCACAAGGATTACGCACACGCACACGCGCGCACACACACACACACACACACACACACACACACACACACACACACACACACACACACACACACACACACACACACACACACACACACACACACACACACACACACACACACACACACACACACACACACACACACACACACACACACACACACACACACACACATCAAGCCCTCAGACTGACAGCCTGATGGGACGAAATGGCCCATTACTCAATCAATAGAATTGGGACAATTTGGGAAAATTTTGTCTGAAGGAAAAACAAACGAGCAGTCAGTGTGCGCACATACTTCAGACAGTCGAAACCAGAGAGAAGCGTAAACGTGCGTGTGCTTGTTTGTGTATGTGTTCCATGTGGCTGTTCTGTGTGGGTGGGTGTACACGTCTGTGTCCAGTACATAATGGCATGGGTGGACTGAGCTGGAGCAGTGCAAGGAATGACTTGCAGATCCAGAGAGAGAAGATCGGCGTGTCTGATCTGTAGAGTATAAACAAACACCTATCACCGCTTTCCTGTCCATCATAGCGACTTACTCTACTCACAATTCAATTCTATGAACTGCCCATGTCGATGGAAGAGTCAAAGTTGGTGGCTGTTGTTAAACCCAATACGATGAGAGATGCTTTAGATATCAACGTTCAACTGAAAACGGCTTGGAAATGATTTGAATGATATTCATAATGACTTTTCAGTTGAAAGCATTTAAGTGGAAAGGGACATTTGAGTAGCGTCTGCAACTGTCCCTCATTCCAGCCTCTCACACCTCTTTATGATGTAACTGAATTGGAAAATGGTGCAGTCGGTGGAATAATCCTGAGCCAAAAAAGTGAGAAAAGACACATCACCAAAAACGAGCACATTTCTTCTGTCAGTGACATGGCGTGAATACAAACCCCCTCCGGCCAAAACGCCTCTTGTCGAACGGCCTGACATGCCGTTTTGATATGTGAGGCTAAAGGTGAGTGAATAAAGCCGTTAACAGTGACTGCTCTGGGTAATTTTACTGTCTGGGCAACTCGACAGCTTTTGGTAAGTTGACACATAAAACATTTTCTAACAGAGAGACATACTGTACAGTACACAGACAGATAGAGCAGGAGAGAGTGAAGAGACGGAGGGGAGAAGAGGAGGGAGGTAATATGTGGAGGATGAACAGAACCACAGTCCCGTCTGCACTCATCTCTCACGAGGCAGTTAAATGTGAACGCATGCAAGCGACTGGCAAGTACCCATTTGATTTCCATTAGCCTTTGCTTTAAACAACCTGATTTATCAAGATGTGGGAAACAGCCCAGACGTGAAACAACGACCAGCCATATTTACACAAGGCAGAGTTAGCATACTCTCTGTGTTGTTCGTGTTAACTGTCTGACAGGAAATGAAATAAGCTCTGCTATTTGACCTTTGACCCCTGGGATGCTGCAGGATGTCAAGACCCAGCATGGGGTCTCCTTACCACAACCTGCCCAGACACACTCTGAACATAGCATGGGTCCTGGAGAAACTTTTCTCTTCAACCCTCACTTCCCATTATCTCCAGGCAGGCACACACACACACACACGCACACACGCACACACACACACACACACACACACACACACACACACACACACACACACACACACACACACACACACACACACACACACACACACACACACACACACACACACACACACACACACACACACACACACACACACACACACACACACACACAGGTTGAACGATGCCACATAAAATGTTATCATGGCTGTAAAATCAGACAGAGATAAATCATAGAGACACACTCCTGGTGTGTTCAGTAGAAAAACAAGTGGTTATGAGGCCGAGGAGAGAGAGGAAATATAAAATACAAATATAACATAGTCTTCACGGTGTGAGTGCGGTGGACGCCAGCGAAGGCTTGAGTGTGATGAAATGTGTGTGTGTTTGCGCTCTGTGTGTGTGTGCGTGGGTGTGTGCGTTGGCTTGGGATAGAGGCTGGGCCGTTACTCCAGCTTTTCCTCTCCAGTTACAGCCCTGTTGATCTGAGGGCCTCCGCTTCACTGGTGTCTCCTGCTATTCTCATCCAGCTGCAAAAACACCTCTATAGAACACTCCACACTCCCTACAGACACACACAAACACACTCTATGTGAACACTCCCTACAGACACACACAAACACACTCTATGTGAACACTCCCTACAGACACATACAAACACACTTTATGTGAACACTCCCTACAGACACACACAAACACACTTTATGCGAACACTCCCTACAGACACACACAAACACACTCTATGTGAACACTCCCTACAGACACACACAAACACACTTTATGTGAACGCTCCCTACAGACACACACAAACACACTTTATGCGAACACTCGCACGCAGACACACACAGCAGGCATACATGCGCACAGATCAACCCTAACACAACATGGCACAAAATATAAGTACTGCCTTCTGTACAGCACAGACAAAAACCATCAGGAAGGTAGTAGACAGCATACAAACCAACACAACGCAACAACATCATATGCATTAAAACACACTGAAGTAGAGTACACAGACAGATGAAGCCGGGCTCTCTCTCTCTCTCACACACAGACAGTTGTCAGCTGAGAGTCTGTCTGATCTCAGCAGTACCAGTGAGAGGTTCAGGCTCTGTGGGTCCTGTCCCGTTGGGCTGAGCGGGCCTTGCCAGAGTGCACAGAAACCCTGAACCCTCCTGCCTTCTCCCCTTCAGACTTGGCCCGCTCCTCTGGCCTCAGGGAAAGTGGAAAACTGAAGACTTTTAGGGAACACTCCCATGGGGACCATGAGACAATACATCCCCGCCTCATTGTGAGGGAGATCTGTCACTTTGAGTTTGAGCTGGGGGAGTGTGGAGAGTGGTGTGGTCGGTGCAGGTCTGGTGCCCCCTGGAGGTCATCGGAGACGTAGAACACAGGGCAAAGAGGTCATAAAGAACAATGACAGTCTTGACCCGCTGCAGCGTGGGTCCTATCCTCCGCTGATCTGAAATGTAAAAGTCGTTGGTGCACTATAAAGTTATGAGGTTTCAAATTTAAATAAAGGCTAAATAAATACAATAAAACTATGTGAGCTTTCCCCCGCACATTTGTTACGTGAAGAATCAGTTGAGTTTCTGTTGAAGAAATAAAATGGGTTAAAACCCCCAAAAATGCTCATCTCTGATTCTGAACTTGCTGTGCTCTGCCAAAAGGGTCTGTGGAATCTGGGCCACCAATCAAATCAAATTTTATTGGTTGCATACACATATTTAACAGATGTTATTGCGGGTGTAGTGAAATGCTTGTGTTCCTAGCTATATACAGTGCCTTGCAAAAGTATTCGGCCAACGTTGAACTTTGCAACCTTTTGCCACATTTCAGGCTTCAAACATAAAGATATAAAACTGTATTTTTTTGTGAAGAATCAACAACAAGTGGGACACAATCATGAAGTGGAACGACATTTATTGGATATTTCAAAAACTTTTAACAAATCAAAAACTGAAAAATTGGGCGTGCAAAATTAATACTTTGAGTTAAGTTAATACTTTGTAGCACCACCTTTTGCTGTGATTACAGCTGTAAGTCGCTTGGGGTATGTCTCTATCAGTTTTGCACATCGAGAGACTGAATTTTTTTCCCATTCCTCCTTGCAAAACAGCTCGAGCTCAGTGAGGTTGGATGGAGAGCATTTGTGAACGGCAGTTTTCAGTTCTTTCCACAGATTCTCGATTGGATTCAGGTCTGGACTTTGACTTGGCCATTCTAACACCTGGATATGTTTATTTTTGAACCATTCCATTGTAGATTTTGCTTTATGTTTTGGATCATTGTCTTGTTGGAAGACAAATCTCCGTCCCAGTCTCAGGTCTTTTGCAGACTCCATCAGGTTTTCTTCCAGAATGGTCCTGTATTTGGCTCCATCCATCTTCCCATCAATTTTAACCATCTTCCCTGTCCCTGCTGAAGAAAAGCAGTCCCAAACCATGATGCTGCCACCACCATGTTTGACAGTGGGGATAGGTGTGTTCAGGGTGATGAGCTGTGTTGCTTTTACGCCAAACATAACGTTTTGCATTGTTGCCAAAAAGTTCAATTTTTGTTTCATCTGACCAGAGCACCTTCTTCCACATGTTTGGTGTGTCTCCCAGTTGGCTTGTGGCAAACTTTAAACAACACTTTTTTATGGATATCTTTAAGAAATGGCTTTCTTCTTGCCACACTTCCATAAAGGCCAGATTTGTGCAATATACGACTGATTGTTGTCCTATGGACAGAGTCTCCCACCTCAGCTGTAGATCTCTGCAGTTCATCCAGAGTGATCATGGGCCTCTTGGCTGCATCTCTGATCAGTCTTCTCCTTGTATGAGCTGAAAGTTTAGAGGAACGGCCAGGTCTCGGTAGATTTGCAGTGGTCTGATACTCCTTCCATTTCAATATTATCGCTTGCACAGTGCTCCTTTGGATGTTTAAAGCTTGGGAAATCTTTTTGTATCCAAATCTGGCTTTAAACTTCTTCACAACAGTATCACGGACCTGCCTGGTGTGTTCCTTGTTCTTCATGATGCTCTCTGCGCTTTTAACGGACCTCTGAGACTATCACAGTGCAGGTGCATTTATACGGAGACTTGATTACACACAGGTGGATTGTATTTATCATCATTAGTCATTTAGGTCAACATTGGATCATTCAGAGATCCTCACTGAACCTCTGGAGAGAGTTTGCTGCACTGAAAGTAAAGGGGCTGAATAATTTTGCACGCCCAATTTTTAAGTTTTTGATTTGTTTATTTTTTTTGAAATATCCAATAAATGTCGTTCCACTTCATGATTGTGTCCCACTTGTTTGTTGATTCTTCACAAAAAAAATACAGTTTTATATCTTTATGTTTGAAGCCTGAAATGTGGCAAAAGGTCGCAAAGTTCAAGGGGGCCGAATACTTTCGCAAGGCACTGTAGTCTTGAATGAGTTCCCAAATATGCTGAGCACTGGCTGCTTTTCCTTCACTCTGCGGTCCAACTCATCCCAAACCATTTGGGTTGAGTTCGGGTGATTGTGGAGGCCAGGTCATCTGATGCAATACTCCATCACTTTCCTTTTTGGTCAAATAGCCCTTAAACAGCCTGGAGGTGTGTTGGGCCATTGTCCTGTTTGAAAACAAATGATAGTCCCACTAAGTGCAAACCAGATGGGATGGCGTATTGCTGCAGAATACTGTTATAGCCATGCTGGTTAAGTGTGCCTTGAATTCTAAATAAATCACTGAAAGTGTCACAAGCAAAGGACCACCACACCTCCTCCTCCATGCTTCACGATGGGAACCACACATGCAGAGATCATTGGTTCACCTACTCTGCGTCTCACAAAGACACGGCGGATGGAACTAAAAATCTCTCATTTGGACTCATCAGACCAAATGACAGATTTCCACTGGTCTAATGTCTATTTCTCGTGTTTCTTGGTCTCAAGCAATTCTATTTTTTATTATTGGTGTCCTTTAGTAGTGGTTTCTTTGTAGCAATTTGACCATGAAGGCCTGATTCACGCAGTCTCCTCTGAACAGTTGATGTTGAGATGCTTTTGGCTAGAGACAAGTGACTACATTCAGGGCAGGGTACTGGGTGGAGGCCGGCTAGTGATGGCTATTTAACAGTCTGATGACCTTGAGATAGAAGCAGTTTTTCAGTCTCCCGGTCCCAACGTTGATGTACCTGTACTGACCTCACCTTCTGGATGATAGTGAGGTGAACAGGCCGTGGCTCGGGTGGTTGATGTCCTTGATGATCTTTTTGATCTTCCTGTGACATCGGGTGCTGTAGGTGTCCTGGAGGGCAAGCAGTGTGCCCCTGGTGATGCGTTGGGCAGACCGCACCACCCTCTTGTGAGCCCTGTGGTTGTGGGCAGTGCAGTTTTCGTACCAGGCGGTGATACAGCCCGACAGGATGCTCTCAATTGTGCATCTGTAAAAGTTTGTGAGGGTCTTAGGGGCCAAGCCAAATTTCTTCAGCCCCCTGAGTTTGAGGACCATTTCAGATTGTCAGTGAAGTGTACACCGAGGAACTTGAAGCTTTCCACCTTCTCCACTGTGGCCCTGTCGATGTGGACGGGTCCTGGATTATGTTCTTTCTCTGAATTCCAAGAATCCACAAGCGATCAGAGGAGATTTGAGGAAGACAGAGACGGTGCAGACCTGGGATGGGAGGAGGGGGGCGCTTCTACTGAACCCAGGGACTACGTGGTCAACAGGTTGGTCTCCAATGTGGCAGCAATTAGCAATCAATGTGTATTAGCCCTGATGCCTGCAGCTACCAACTATACCTGATGCATGCACCAATGAGAGATATCAAATGTTGTAGTAGCAAGAGAGTATTGCTCAATAGACCTTCCATTGGGCCAGGAGTTTTTCCTGCTCATGCCAGGAAAAACTCCTGGCCCTACTAAAGGCAAGGAGTCCCGGACACAGAGGCACGCAAAGCCCACCCCCACTCCCTCACACACCTACAGAGAACAGGTTAGGGTCATGCTGTTATTGCTCTGCAGTAAATGCCTGGCCCTGGGTCATAGAGACAGGCGTCTGGTCATAGCAGCTGTGTGTGTGCTGTTGACCCTGCCTGGTGGACTGTCTATTTTAACCCCCAGGCAGGGGATATATCAGCACCCCATGGCGCCATACTGCTCCTGCTACTAACCCCTAACCTTTGACCCTGACCCGTATCGATCACAAGCCAAATACAAAATGGGCCTAAGGTATAGGTTGAACCTAATCCATGATTTAGGATCAGGTTACCCAATTCCTAAATTAAGTTGAACTTTTACAAAGATGAAGATAATATCTGATCCGGGACCTACATTTACATTACATTTAAGTCATTTAGCAGACGCTCTTATCCAGAGCGACTTACAAATTGGTGCATTCACCTTATGACATCCAGTGGAACAGTCACTTTATAATAGTGCATCTAAATCTTAAGGGGGGTGAGAGGGATTACTTATCCTATCCTAGGTATTCCTTAAAGAGGTGGGGTTTCAGGTGTCTCCGGAAGGTGGTGATTGACTCCGCTGTCCTGGCGTCGTGAGGGAGTTTGTTCCACCATTGGGGGGCCAGAGCAGCGAACAGTTTTGACTGGGCTGAGCGGGAGCTGTACTTCCTCAGTGGTAGGGAGGCGAGCAGGCCAGAGGTGGATGAACGCAGTGCCCTTGTTTGGGTGTAGGGCCTGATCAGAGCCTGGAGGTACTGAGGTGCCGTTCCCCTCACAGCTCTGTAGGCAAGCACCATGGTCTTGTAGCGGATGCGAGCTTCAACTGGAAGCCAGTGGAGAGAACGGAGGAGCGGGGTGACGTGAGAGAACTTGGGAAGGTTGAACACCAGACGGGCTGCGGCGTTCTGGATGAGTTGAAGGGGTTTAATGGCACAGGCAGTGAGCCCAGCCAACAGCGAGTTGCAGTAATCCAGACGGGAGATGACAAGTGCCTGGATTAGGACCTGCGCCGCTTCCTGTGTGAGGCAGGGTCGTACTCTGCGGATGTTGTAGAGCATGAACCTACAGGAACGGGCCACCGCCTTGATGTTGGTTGAGAACGACAGGGTGTTGTCCAGGATCACGCCAAGGTTCTTGGCGCTCTGGGAGGAGGACACAATGGAGTTGTCAACCGGGATGGCGAGATCATGGAACGGGCAGTCCTTCCCCGGGAGGAAGAGCAGCTCCGTCTTGCCGAGGTTCAGCTTGAGGTGGTGATCCGTCATCCACACTGATATGTCTGCCAGACATGCAGAGATGCGATTCGCCACCTGGTCATCAGAAGGGGGAAAGGAGAAGATTAATTGTGTGTCGTCTGCATAGCAATGATAAGAGAGACCATGTGAGGTTATGACAGAGCCAAGTGACTTGGTGTATAGCGAGAATAGGAGAGGGCCAAGAACAGAGCCCTGGGGGACACCAGTGGTGAGAGCGCGTGGTGAGGAGACAGATTCTCGCCACGCCACCTGGTAGGAGCGACCTGTCAGGTAGGACGCAATCCAAGCGTGGGCCGCGCCGGAGATGCCCAACTCGGAGAGGGTGGAGAGGAGGATCTGATAGTTCACAGTATCGAAGGCAGCCGATAGATCTAGAAGGATGAGAGCAGAGGAGAGAGAGTTAGCTTTAGCAGTGCGGAGCGCCTCCGTGATACAGAGGAGAGCAGTCTCAGTTGAATGACTAGTCTTGAAACCTGACTGATTTGGATCAAGAAGGTCATTCAGAGAGAGATAGCGGGAGAGCTGGCCAAGGACGGCACGTTCAAGAGTTTTGGAGAGAAAAGAAAGAAGGGATACTGGTCTGTAATTGTTGACATCGGAGGGATCGAGTGTAGGTTTTTTTAGAAGGGGTGCAACTCTCGCTATCTTGAAGACGGAAGGGACGTAGCCAGCGGAGAAGGTCTCCGGAAATGGTCTGGAGAAGAGAGGAGGGGATAGGGTCAAGCGGGCAGGTTGTTGGGTGGCCGGCCGTCACAAGACGCGAGATTTCATCTGGAGAGAGAGGGAGAAAGAGGTCAGAGCACAGGGTAGGGCAGTGTGAGCAGAACCAGCGGTGTCGTTTGACTTACAAACGAGGATCGGATGTCGTCGACCTTCTTTTCAAAATGGTTGACGAAGTCATCTGCAGAGAGGGAGGAGGGGGAGGGGGAGGAGGATTCAGGAGGGAGGAGAAGGTGGCAAAGAGCTTCCTAGGGTTAGAGGCAGATGCTTGGAATTTAGCGTGGTAGAAAGTGGCTTTAGCAGCAGAGACAGAGGAGGAAAATGTAGAGAGGAGGGAGTGAAAGGATGCCAGGTCCGCAGGGAGGCGAGTTTTCCTCCATTTCCACTCGGCTGCCCGGAGCCCTGTTCTGTGAGCTCGCAGTGAGCCATCGAGCCACGGAGCGGGAGGGGAGGACCGAGCCGGCCTGGAGGATAGGGGACATAGAGAGTCAAAGGATGCAGAGAGGGAGGAGAGGAGGGTTGAGGAGGCAGAATCAGGAGATAGGTTGGAGAAGGTTTGAGCGGAGGGAAGAGATGATAGGATGGAAGAGGAGAGAGTAGCGGGGGAGAGAGAGCGAAGGTTGGGACGGCGCGATACCATCCGAGTAGGGGCAGTGTGGGAGGTGTTGGATGAGAGCGAGAGGGAAAAGGATACAAGGTAGTGGTCGGAGACTTGGAGGGGAGTTGCAATGAGGTTAGTGGAAGAACAGCATCTAGTAAAGATGAGGTCGAGCGTATTGCCTGCCTTGTGAGTAGGGGGGAAGGTGAGAGGGTGAGGTCAAAAGAGGAGAGGAGTGGAAAGAAGGAGGCAGAGAGGAATGAGTCAAAGGTAGACGTGGGGAGGTTAAAGTCGCCCAGAACTGTGAGAGGTGAGCCGTCCTCAGGAAAGGAGCTTATCAAGGCATCAAGCTCATTGATGAACTCTCCGGGGGAACCTGGAGGGCGATAAATGATAAGGATGTTAAGCTTGAAAGGGCTGGTAACTGTGACAGCATGGAATTCAAAGGAGGCGATAGACAGATGGGTAAGGGGAGAAAGAGAGAATGACCACTTGGGAGAGATGAGGATCCCGGTGCCACCACCCCGCTGACCAGAAGCTCTCGGGGTGTGCGAGAACACGTGGGCGGACGAAGAGAGAGCAGTAGGAGTAGCAGTGTTGTCTGTGGTGATCCATGTTTCCGTCAGTGCCAAGAAGTCGAGGGACTGGAGGGAGGCATAGGCTGAGATGAACTCTGCCTTGTTGACCGCAGATTGGCAGTTCCAGAGGCTACAGAAGTAGGGTGGCCGCGGCCACGCGGTGTGGAGCGTTTGTATGGTCTGTGCAGAGAGGAGAGAACAGGGATAAACAGACACATAGTTGACAGGCTACAGAAGAAGCTACGCTAATGCAAAGGAGATTGGAATGACAAGTGGACTACACGTCTCGAATGTTCAGAAAGTTAAGCTACGTAGCAAGAATCTTATTGACTAAAATGATTAAAATGATACAGTACTGCTGAAGTAGGCTAGCTGGCAGTGGGTGCGTTGTTGACACTACACTAATCAAGTCGTTCCGTTGAGTGTAATAGTTTCTGCAGTGTTGCTATTCGGGGGCTAGCTGGCTAGCTAGCAGTGTTGTTTACGTTACGTTGCGTTAAAAGAACGACAATAGCTGGCTAGCGAACCTAGAAAATCGCTCTAGACTACACAATTATCTTTGATACAAAGACGGCTATGTAGCTAGCTATGTAGCTAGCTACGATCAAACAAATCAAACCGTTGTACTGTAATGAAATGAAGTGAAAATGTGATACTACCTGTGAATGCGACCGGGTTGTTGAGTTCTATTCAGAAGACGTTGGCTAGCTAGCAGAGTCTCCTACGTTAAGGACGACAAATAGCTGGCTAGCTAACCTCGGTAAATTAAGATAATCACTCTAAGACTACACACTCTAAACCTAAACAACACAATTATCTTGGATACAAAGATACGAAGACAGCAAAGACAGCTATGTAGCTAGCTAACACTACACTAATCAAGTCGTTCAGATGAGTGTAATAGTTTCTCCAGTGCAGCTAATCAGTGGACGTTAGCTAGCTGGCTAGTGAAGACTACGTTAGGACGGCGAAATACGATAATTACGCAATTATCTTTGATACAAAGACGGCTATGTAGCTAGCTGAGAAGAAATTGCTAAGATTAGACAAATCAAACCGTTGTGCTATAATGAAATATAATGAAATGTAATGAAAAAGTTATACTACCCGCGGGAGCGAAGTGCCGATGCGACCACTCGCTCCAACCCGGAAGTACAAGAGTGGATCCACCTTGACCTGTGGTTATTACTCCCAGAAGTGCCCCCACGGTGTCTTGAGTGGATATACGGTATCTGATGTCTCAAATGTGTAATTAGGGTGTGTGTAAAAGCTTACTATACTATAGGTCAGTGGTCACCAACCTTTTCAAGCCTAAGATCACATCCCAAGTCCAAATGTCCACCAACATCTACCCCTTGCAAAAAACGAGGACAAAACAAGGCCTCAAGGTGGATCCACTCTGACATTCTTCATTTAGCTACCTGTCAGTCACAAGCAAAGTATTCATTTAATTATACAAATAGTATAATCAGAAGTAAGTGCAACTGTCATTCAACATGTTACAACAGTCATATTACATTGTTCAATATTTCCACAGGTCTATTACTCATTCACCATTCATATATAACCTGAATAATCAGTCCATTACAGGCCTTCACCATTCATATATAACCTGAATAATCAGTCAATTACAGGCCTTCAACATTCATATATAACCTGAATAATCAGTCAATTACAGGCCTTCACCATTCATATATAACCTGAATAATCAGTCAATTACAGGCCTTCACCATTCATATATAACCTGAATAATCAGTCCATTACAGGCCTTCACCATTCATATATAACCTGAATAATCAGTCCATTACAGGCCTTCACCATTCATATATAACCTGAATAATCAGTCAATTACAGGCCTTCACCATTCATATATAACCTGAATAATCAGTCCATTACAGGCCTTCACCATTCATATATAACCTGAATAATCAGTCCATTACAGGCCTTCACCATTCTATATAACCTCAATAATCACCATTCATATATAACCTGAATAATCAGTCCATTACAGGCCTTCACCATCCATTACAGGCCTTCACCATTCATATATAACCTGAATAATCAGTCAATTACAGGCCTTCACCATTCATATATAACCTGAATAATCAGTCCATTACAGGCCCTCACCATTCATATATAACCTGAATAATCAGTCCATTACAGGCCCTCACCATTCATATATAACCTGAATAATCAGTCCATTACAGGCCTTCACCATTCATATATAACCTGAATAATCAGTCTATTACAGGCCCTCACCATTCATATATAACCTGAATAATCAGTCCATTACAGGCCTTCACCATTCATATATAACCTCAATAATCAGTCCATTACAGGCCCTCACCATTCATATATAACCTTAATAATTAGTCCATTACAGGCCCTCACCATTCATATATAACCTCAATAATCAGTCAATTACAGGCCTTCACCATTCATATATAACCTCAATAATCAGTCCATTACAGGCCTTCACCATTCATATATAACCTCAATAATCAGTCCATTACAGGCCTAAGCCAATCATGTATAGTACTGTTTGCCTTTCCCTTTTTCAAACAACACACAACACAGGTCATATCCTTTTGTAAACTATGTAGCCTACAAACAGATTTCAAACTGGCAATACTCACTCCTTCTGATGGCTGTGGATGAGATCCCCTCCCCACACCACATTCAATGTGACGGCTGTGATTGCACACTATCGGCAAGTGCTCTGTAGTCTGGTTCATAGTTTGACACAGCAAGTCCGACACTGTCTGTGAGATGTCTAATTAGTTAGACAAGACCTGTTCTTTGACATGATTATTTTCATCTGTGAAAAGGCCATCTCACAGAGATATGTTGATCCAAAGTAGGCCTTCACCTTAAGCGCCGCAGGATGAAAGGAGGGGGAACTTTTCAGTGTTTACAAGACCCCAAAAGTCACTGTCTCTTGATCTTACTTTCAACTTGATGTCATTTTGCAACTCAATTATCTCCATGTCAACTCCGATTGGTAAAGAAAAACACTTGCTGGAATCTTGGCGGACATCTCCTCGATCTCACTGGGGAGGAAAGGGTTTGAGATAAATGCAACAACCTCCCTCCCCTATGTCAGTTAACTCCTGAAAAAGCCTGTTGAATTCGTATGCCTGTTTCTCCAGGTGGGAACAGAATTCTTGCGGGAGAAAAGCATCTTTGTTTCCAATGTTTTGCGACATTTTCTCCAGGTTTGGGGAAGTGCACCAGCCTTCCATTCCTCAGCTGAGAGGCCCACACACAGGGTCCGAAATGAACACCCGCCAAGCGCCAAATGCGGGTCGATTTTCCGTTTGCGAGTAAATCTCAGAAGGCTTTCTGCCACACTGGCGGGTAAACGTTTGCACCAAAATAGTAATGTAATAAAATCTGGCATGATGGCTCGAGGAAATGACTCATGTTTGCCAGCCTACCACAGACCGTCTCTCATGCTCCTAGTTTCACGGCACTGTTTACCGCACTGTACATCAGCTACTCGACATCGCTCACTTGCCGCGGGTCTGCTGCTAACTTACCGTTCATCCAATACCTGTTATGTGGTGACATTTACCTGGAGTAAGCCAACCTTTGAAACGAAAAACCCACCTACGAAAAGGAGGACGAATCACATTTAAAAAAACAGAAGTTTTGTGAGAAATGGAGGTTTGGAGATAAAGGAGTTTCAAGAGGCTGGCTACAGTATGATACGGAGGCTGTGGTGATGAGTTTTCTGTGTGTCGCCAATATCAAATCAAATCAAATCAAATCAAATTGTATTTGTCACATACACATGGTCAGCAGATGTTAATGCGAGTGTAGCAAAATGCTTGTGCTTCTAGTTCCGACAATGCAGTAATAACCAACAAGTAATCTAACTACTGTCTTATACACAGTGTAAGGGGATAAAGAATATGTACATAAAGATATATGAATGAGTGATGGTACAGAGCAGCATAGGCAAGATACAGTAGATGGTATCGAGTACAGTATATACATATGAGATGAGTATGTAAACAAAGTGGCATAGTTAAAGTGGCTAGTGATACATGTATTACATAAGGATGCAGTAGATGATATAGAGTACAGTATATACGTATGCATATGAGATGAATAATGTAGGGTATGTAACATTATATAAGGTAGCATTGTTTAAAGTGGCTAGTGATATATTTTACATAATTTCCCATCAATTCCCATTATTAAAGTGGCTGGAGTTGAGTCAGTGTCAGTGTCAGTGTGTTGGCAGCAGCCACTCAATGTTAGTGGTGGCTGTTTAACAGTCTGATGGCCTTGAGATAGAAGCTGTTTTTCAGTCTCTCGGTCCCAGCTTTGATGCACCTGTACTGACCTCGCCTTCTGGATGATAGCGGGGTGAACAGGCAGTGGCTCGGGTGGTTGTTGTCCTTGATGATCTTTATGGCCTTCCTGTAACACAGGGTGGTGTAGGTGTCCTGGAGGGCAGGTAGTTTGCCCCCGGTGATGCGTTGTGCAGACCTCACTACCCTCTGGAGAGCCTTACGGTTGTGGGTGGAGCAGTTGCCATACCAGGCGGTGATACAGCCCGCCAGGATGCTCTCGATTGTGCATCTGTAGAAGTTTGTGAGTGCTTTTGGTGACAAGCCGAATTTCTTCAGCCTCCTGAGGTTGAAGAGGCGCTGCTGCGCCTTCTTCACGATGCTGTCTGTGTGAGTGGACCAATTCAGTTTGTCTGTGATGTGTATGCCGAGGAACTTAAAACTTGCTACCCTCTCCACTACTGTTCCATCGATGTGGATAGGGGGTTGTTCCCTCTGCTGTTTCCTGAAGTCCACAATCATCTCCTTAGTTTTGTTGACGTTGAGTGTGAGGTTATTTTCCTGACACCACACTCCGAGGGCCCTCACCTCCTCCCTGTAGGCCGTCTCGTCGTTGTTGATAATCAAGCCTACCACTGTTGTGTCGTCCGCAAACTGGATGATTGAGTTGGAGGCGTGCGTGGCCACGCAGTCGTGGGTGAACAGGGAGTACAGGAGAGGGCTCAGAACACACCCTTGTGGGGCCCCAGTGTTGAGGATCAGCGGGGAGGAGATGTTGTTGCCTACCCTCACCACCTGGGGGCGGCCCGTCAGGAAGTCCAGTACCCAGTTGCACAGGGCGGGGTCGAGAACCAGGGTCTTGAGCTTGATGACGAGCTTGGAGGGTACTATGGTGTTGAATGCCGAGCTGTAGTCGATGAACAGCATTCTCACATAGATATTCCTCTTGTCCAGATGGGTTAGGGCAGTGTGCAGTGTGTTTGAGATTGCATCGTCTGTGGACCTATTTGGGCGGTAAGCAAATTGGAGTGGGTCTAGGGTGTCAGGTAGGGTGGAGGTGATATGGTCCTTGACTAGTCTCTCAAAGCACTTCATGATGACGGAAGTGAGTGCTACGGGGCGGTAGTCGTTTAGCTCAGTTACCTTAGCTTTCTTGGGAACAGGAACAATGCTGGCCCTCTTGAAACATGTGGGAAGCAGTATGCTAAAGATAAAAGCAGAAACAACTAATTTTTAATCGGAAATAAAACGATGAAGCTGGAGAACATTCGTGACCGTGAACACAGCAAGTGTCACATTGCCTGCGTGTCTGTGTCCTGGGCTCAATCGGAGCCTTTCCTCTTGACACCCTCTGTGACGGCACTAATGGCAATGTCAGAGCAGACCAGCACGAAGATGAACATATTGTTTAGGACTGTACATGCCATTGGCAAGAAGACGAGACCCCTTTCTGACTTGGAGTGGATGTGCGAGGAAGTGAAAATGCTGTTACTCTTGCAGCTAGACTAGTACTTTTGTAGCTAGCTTTTTCAAGTCTATTTAGCAGACGTGGTCCAGTATTGTAGGTTATTTCTCAGCTCTTGATAAGCTTTGGTCCACCTCAAAATAGTGTATAAATACCATAAAATGATAGGCCTACTGATGCTGACATGGATATCCATGCTCTCCTATGGCTCTGGAACATTCTATTTTATTATATTATTATTAATGTTCTCCAGATGCTGTTTACATTTTAAAGCATTGTGACAGCAATTGACTTTACCTGCCTTATAGTGTTGATCCTTAAGTAAACGAATGGTAGAAGGCTCATTTAGCACAATCAACTGCCAGCTATATTGGATAACATGATTGTATATTTAGTTATTATTGAATTAATTTGATGTTTTATTTTTGCAGTTTGGATGGGGAAAATAAGAAATCGCTGTGGGTTCAACATATAGAAATGAGAAGCAGGCCAAAGAGTTTATGCACCATATTGCAGAGGTGGAGAGAAACAACATCAGAGAGAATCTGAAAACCACCCAATTTCTCTCCATTGTGTCAGATGGCTCCACAGACAGTTCTGTGAAAGAGGAGGAGTTAGTTGATGTCCGATTCTGTCCCAAGGGCAAGATCGAGTCGAAGTTTGTTGGCATCAAGTCGGTGGAGAAGGCAGACGCGGCACACATAAGCAACTCCACCAGTGCCATCATGGAGGGAGTGCGTGATGAGTAGAGGGGAGCAAGTTGGTCTCTCTGGGAACAGATGGAGCTGCTGTGATGATCGGAACCAAGAATGGTGTGGTCAGCCGCCTGAAGGGGGCCAGGGCCTACATCATCAGCATCCACTGTATGGAAAACCGCCTTGAACTGACCTTTTCTGATGCCATCCGGTCCAACGTGATGTTTCAGAAAGTAGACCTCCTCAGTGGGCTCTACACCTGCTACTAAACCAGTCCGCTGAACAGGGCAAACCTGGTAAACAGCTTCCAGGCTCTTGCTCTTGGGCACACACCACTGGTGCCCACCAGAATTGGCGGGACCCAATGGGTAGGACACATATTGCGTGCACTGAACCACTTCCTGTGAGATCACCAGAGGCTTGTCCAGCACCTGGAACAAGTAGTGGCTCTAGATTGCAATGTTAAGTTCTTCAAAAGTCATCATCAATATGTAATGTCCAGTAAATAACAACAAACACGGTTACCGTTGGTAACATCATGTTTCAATGCTTTATCGACTGATAAAATGAGTCATATCTAATATAGTTTTTTTTGGACAGCAATTCATTGTCTGTTTGTATGTCTTTGTTCTTTATGTATTTCAGATTCAATCTGCTGATGCCCAAAATGTCTGAGGTGTCCAGCAGGCCAAGGCCAGGAAATACTACAGTACTGAGAGGGAGGCTGTTGTTATCGGCTTCTGTGGCTTCCTGCATGACACACTAACACACCTGAGCAACCTGTCCGCAGAGGTCCACCATCACCATAGCAACCTGTCCACCTGTCTGCAGAGGTCCACCATCACCATAGCAACCTGTCCACCTGTCTGCAGAGGTCCACCATCATCATAGCAACCTGTCCACCTGTCTGCAGAGGTCCACCATCACCATAGCAACCTGTCCACCTGTCGGCAGAGGTCCACCATCACCATAGCAACCTGTCCACCTGTCTGCAGAGGTCCACCATCACCATAGCAGAAGCCCACAGCTCCTTGTGCTCAACACAGGCAGTACTTAAGAAGTACATAACCAGGTATGTTTATTTAAGCTGCAATAAGAAATACTTACCTGAAGAGAATGAAGAGAAAGGATTATGTCAATAAGAGAGGGAGAGAGAGTGTGCTGTAAAGGAACATTCTGAAAGGATGTTAAAATGTGCCTGTTGTCATCAGAGAAGGGCCCATGATGAAGGCCACAACGGCCAACAGATATGAGGGGATTTCGCTGACCAGAGGTGACAGCAAGACCCTCGTCACCTCACAGGGCAAAATGCTCGACAGACTAGTTGAGAGTATGACTGACAGGTTCCAGGACACCAGTGTAGGGGTCCTGTGTGCCACCAAGCTGGTCAGCTTCACCAGTGTAGGGGTCCTGTGTGCCACCAAGCTGGTCAGCTTCACCAGTGTAGGGGTTCTGTGTGCCACCAAGCTGGTCAGCTTCACCAACTGGCCAGAGTCAGGAGATGAAGCAGTCAGGTTACTTTCTGTTTTGTATTACAGGGCAGTCAGGTTACTTTCTGTTTTGTATTACAGGTCAGTCAGGTTACTTTCTGTTTTGTATTACAGGGCAGTCAGGTTACTTTCTGTTTTGTATTACAGGTCAGTCAGGTTACTTTATGTTTTGTATTACAGGTCAGTCAGGTTACTTTATGTTTTGTATTACAGGGCAGTCAGGTTACATTATGTTTTGTATTACAGGGCAGTCAGGTTACATTATGTTTTGTATTACAGGGCAGTCAGGTTACATTATGTTTTGTATTACAGGTCAGTCAGGTTACTTTCTGTTTTGTATTTCAGGGCAGTCAGGTTACTTTCTGTTTTGTATTACAGGGCAGTCAGGTTACATTATGTTTTGTATTACAGGTCAGTAAGGTTACTTTCTGTTTTGTATTACAGGGCAGTCAGGTTACATTATGTTTTGTATTACAGGTCAGTCAGGTTACATTATGTTTTGTATTACAGGTCAGTCAGGTTACTTTCTGTTTTGTATTACAGGTCAGTCAGGTTACTTTCTGTTTTGTATTACAGGTCAGTCAGGTTACTTTCTGTTTTGTATTACAGGTCAGTCGGGTTACATTATGTTTTGTATTACAGGTCAGTCGGGTTACTTTCTGTTTTGTATTACAGGTCAGTCAGGTTACATTATGTTTTGTATTACAGGTCAGTCAGGTTACTTTCTGTTTTGTATTACAGGTCAGTCAGGTTACTTTCTGTTTTGTATTACAGGGCAGTCAGGTTACTTTCTGTTTTGTATTACAGGTCAGTCAGGTTACATTATGTTTTGTATTACAGGTCAGTCAGGTTACTTTATGTTTTGTATTACAGGTCAGTCAGGTTACTTTCTGTTTTGTATTACAGGTCAGTCAGGTTACTTTTTGTTTTGTATTACAGGTCAGTCAGGTTACTTTCTGTTTTGTATTACAGGGCAGTCAGGTTACTTTCTGTTTTGTATTACAGGGCAGTCAGGTTACTTTCTGTTTTGTATTACAGGGCAGTCAGGTTACTTTCTGTTTTGTATTACAGGGCAGTCAGGTTACATTATGTTTTGTATTACAGGGCAGTCAGGTTACATTATGTTTTGTATTACAGGTCAGTCAGGTTACATTATGTTTTGTATTACAGGGCAGTCAGGTTACTTTTAGTTTTGTATTACAGGTCAGTCAGGTTACTTTCTGTTTTGTATTACAGGGCAGTCAGGTTACATTATGTTTTGTATTACAGGTCAGTCAGGTTACTTTCTGTTTTGTATTACAGGTCAGTCAGGTTACTTTCTGTTTTGTATTACAGGTCAGTCAGGTTACATTATGTTTTGTATTACAGGTCAGTCAGGTTACTTTCTGTTTTGTATTACAGGTCAGTCAGGTTACATTATGTTTTGTATTACAGGTCAGTCAGGTTACTTTCTGTTTTGTATTACAGGTCAGTCAGGTTACTTTCTGTTTTGTATTACAGGGCAGTCAGGTTACTTTCTGTTTTGTATTACAGGTCAGTCAGGTTACATTATGTTTTGTATTACAGGTCAGTCAGGTTACTTTATGTTTTGTATTACAGGTCAGTCAGGTTACTTTCTGTTTTGTATTACAGGTCAGTCAGGTTACTTTTTGTTTTGTATTACAGGTCAGTCAGGTTACTTTCTGTTTTGTATTACAGGGCAGTCAGGTTACATTATGTTTTGTATTACAGGTCAGTCAGGTTACTTTCTGTTTTGTATTACAGGTCAGTCAGGTTACTTTCTGTTTTGTATTACAGGGCAGTCAGGTTACATTATGTTTTGTATTACAGGTCAGTCAGGTTACTTTATGTTTTGTATTACAGGTCAGTCAGGTTACTTTCTGTTTTGTATTACAGGGCAGTCAGGTTACATTATGTTTTGTATTACAGGGCAGTCAGGTTACATTATGTTTTGTATTACAGGGCAGTCAGGTTACATTATGTTTTGTATTACAGGTCAGTCAGGTTACTTTCTGTTTTGTATTACAGGGCAGTCAGGTTACTTTCTGTTTTGTATTACAGGGCAGTCAGGTTACATTATGTTTTGTATTACAGGTCAGTCAGGTTACTTTCTGTTTTGTATTACAGGGCAGTCAGGTTACATTATGTTTTGTATTACAGGTCAGTCAGGTTACATTATGTTTTGTATTACAGGTCAGTCAGGTTACTTTCTGTTTTGTATTACAGGTCAGTCAGGTTACTTTCTGTTTTGTATTACAGGTCAGTCAGGTTACTTTCTGTTTTGTATTACAGGTCAGTCAGGTTACATTATGTTTTGTATTACAGGTCAGTCGGGTTACTTTCTGTTTTGTATTACAGGTCAGTCAGGTTACATTATGTTTTGTATTACAGGTCAGTCAGGTTACTTTCTGTTTTGTATTACAGGTCAGTCAGGTTACTTTCTGTTTTGTATTACAGGGCAGTCAGGTTACTTTCTGTTTTGTATTACAGGTCAGTCAGGTTACATTATGTTTTGTATTACAGGTCAGTCAGGTTACTTTATGTTTTGTATTACAGGTCAGTCAGGTTACTTTCTGTTTTGTATTACAGGTCAGTCAGGTTACTTTTTGTTTTGTATTACAGGTCAGTCAGGTTACTTTCTGTTTTGTATTACAGGGCAGTCAGGTTACTTTCTGTTTTGTATTACAGGGCAGTCAGGTTACTTTCTGTTTTGTATTACAGGGCAGTCAGGTTACTTTCTGTTTTGTATTACAGGTCAGTCAGGTTACTTTTTGTTTTGTATTACAGGTCAGTCAGGTTACTTTCTGTTTTGTATTACAGGGCAGTCAGGTTACATTATGTTTTGTATTACAGGTCAGTCAGGTTACTTTCTGTTTTGTATTACAGGTCAGTCAGGTTACTTTCTGTTTTGTATTACAGGGCAGTCAGGTTACATTATGTTTTGTATTACAGGTCAGTCAGGTTACTTTCTGTTTTGTATTACAGGTCAGTCAGGTTACTTTCTGTTTTGTATTACAGGGCAGTCAGGTTACTTTCTGTTTTGTATTACAGGGCAGTCAGGTTACATTATGTTTTGTATTACAGGTCAGTCAGGTTACTTTCTGTTTTGTATTACAGGTCAGTCAGGTTACTTTCTGTTTTGTATTACAGGTCAGTCAGGTTACTTTCTGTTTTGTATTACAGGTCAGTCAGGTTATTTTCTGTTTTGTATTACAGGGCAGTCAGGTTACTTTCTGTTTTGTATTACAGGGCAGTCAGGTTACATTATGTTTTGTATTACAGGTCAGTCAGGTTACTTTCTGTTTTGTATTACAGGTCAGTCAGGTTACTTTCTGTTTTGTATTACAGGTCAGTCAGGTTACTTTCTGTTTTGTATTACAGGTCAGTCAGGTTACATTATGTTTTGTATTACAGGTCAGTCAGGTTACTTTCTGTTTTGTATTACAGGTCAGTCAGGTTACATTATGTTTTGTATTACAGGGCAGTCAGGTTACATTATGTTTTGTATTACAGGTCAGTCAGGTTACATTATGTTTTGTATTACAGGGCAGTCAGGTTACTTTTTGTT
Source organism: Oncorhynchus gorbuscha (assembly GCF_021184085.1). NCBI lineage: Eukaryota > Metazoa > Chordata > Actinopteri > Salmoniformes > Salmonidae > Oncorhynchus > Oncorhynchus gorbuscha. Next base: position 23,035,916 of record NC_060180.1, read on the forward strand.
TTGTATTACAGGTCAGTCAGGTTACTTTCTGTTTTGTATTTATTACAGGGCAGTCAGGTTACATTATGTTTTGTATTACAGGTCAGTCAGGTTACTTTCTGTTTTGTATTACAGGGCAGTCAGGTTACATTATGTTTTGTATTACAGGTCAGTCAGGTTAGGTTCAGCATCATGATCATATTTTTTTAGTTTGAGAATTAAAACTGCATGATGCTTGTTGTAATGTAATGTATACAATTATTCTAGATTTTGGAGACACTGAACTGGAAACCCTGGTGGACCATTTCCTGTCCTGGAGACCTCTGGTATCCATGTTGAAAGGATCAAATCTTCTTTAAGTTTATATTCAACATAATAACTTATCGTCTCAATGAAATACTGAAGTACTGAAATGAATGTAATGAATGTAAGACAAAAAGGCCATTTATTATTTTTGACGGTAAAAAATATGCTTGGCTGGTGGATTGTTTAATCTACCAGTCTCCTTGGCAGGTGAACCAAGAAGTTAATTTCGGACACTGCCCACACACCCACATTGCCCTTAAAGGCATTGACAGCGCTAATCATGTAGCCACGTCTTTGTCTTTTCCCTGAAGCTCGTAGTTGAGCTGGTTCAGTTTTGCTGTTATGTCTGTGAGGAAACCTCAGTCTAGCAGCCATGCATCATCAGACACTTCCTCACGCTCCTCATTTCGTGACTCCAGAAATGATTTGATCTCGGGCAGCAAGTCAACCAATCGCTGCAGTACTTTCCCGCGACTCAACCACCTTACGCAAGCGTGGAGAATCAGGTCACGGTATGCATCGTCAAGCTCATCTAATACAGATTTAAACAAGCGGTGCTGAAGTCCTTTTGCGCAAATCGAATTAACAATCATAACGACAAGTGTCATGTCATGGCATGTTGGGTTGGTGACTCCCGCTATAGGGTGTCACACACACACACACACACACACACACACACACACACACACACACACACACACACACACACACACACACACACACACACACACACACACACACACACACACACACACACACACACACACACACACACACACACACACGGCATGTCACACAACACACACAGATATAGCCTACTTACATACACAAATGGAAATGCACACACACACACACACACACACACACACACACACACACACACACACACACACACACACACACACACACACACACACACACACACACACACACACACACACACACACACACACACACACACACACACACACACACACACACACACATGCATGCACACTTACACACAACACATACAGATATAGCCTACTTACATACACAAATGGAAATGGAAATGCACACACACACACACACACACACACACACACACACACACACACACACACACACACACACACACACACACACACACACACACACACACACACACACACACACACACACACACACACACACACACACACACACACACACACACACACAGATACAAATCAAATCATTGTATTTATCACATGCTTCATAAACAACAGGTGTAGACTAACAGTGAAATGCTTATTTAAGGGCCCTTCCCAACAATGGAGAGAGAAAAAAGGAGAAATAATAGAAATGTTATAACACAAGGAATAAATACACAATGAGTAAGGATAACTTGGCTATATATACATGGGGTACCAGTACCGAGTCGATGTGCAGGGGTACGCCGTAGTTGAGGTAGATATGTACATATAACTAGGAAACAGGATAGACAATAAACAGTAGCAGCAGCACGTGTTTTGAGTCAAAAGAGCTGCAAAAGGGGTTATTGCAGATAGTCTAGGTTGCTATTGGTTAACTATTTAGCAGTGTTATGGCTTGGGGGTAGAATCTGTTTAGGGTCCTGTTGGTTCCAGACTTGGTGGATTGGTACCGCTTGCTGTGCTGTAGCAGAGAGAACGGTCAAGGACTTCAGTGGAGTCTTTTAGGGCCTTTTAGTGCCTTCCACTGACACCGCCTGTTAAAGAGGTCCTGGATGGCAGGAAGCTCTGCCCTAGTGATGTACTGGGCCGTATGCGTTAACCTCTGTAGCACCTTGCCGAGCAGTTGCCATACCAAATGGTGATGCAGCCAGTCAAGATGCTCTCAATGGTGCCGCTGTAGAACTTTTTGAGGATCTGAGGGCCCATGCGGGAAGAGGCTTTTGTCGTGCCTTCTTCACGACTGCGTTGGTGCGTCTGGACCATGATAATTCATTAGTGATGTGGACACAGAGGAACTTGAAGATCTCGACCCGCTCCACTACAGCCCCGTCGATGTGGATGGGGGCGTGCTCGGCCCCCCCCATTTCCGTAGTCCAAGATCAGCTCCTTTGTCTTGCTGACGTTGAGGGAGAGGCTGTTGTCCTGGCACCACACTAATACATCTTTATTGATACATTTATATCTTTACACATATCTCAATACATTACCAACATGTTGAAAACGGTTAGCGATGACGGTTTGGGAGAATGTGTGCATGCCCGCATGTGTGTTTGCCTGTGTGTGTGCCTGTGCGACTGTTCGTGTTCGTGTGTGTATGGTGGGGTCCGTATATGTGAAGGGCAGTGTAGTAATAAAGAGAAGAAAGGAGCTCTTTGTGACAGCTGCCGCACAAGGGGCACAGTGTGATGATGCGTACGTGCCCCCAAGTTGACCTCTGGTCTCTAATAAACGCTAATAAGTAGCAGGGGAGAGGACGCTTATCTCACTGGTACAGCATTCCTGAGGGACCTATCACACACACCCATACACTGATGCACGCATACAGGCAAGCACGCAGGGACTCACAGACGTGCATGCGCACACACATGGAAGCACACGCACGGACACGCACACCATGCTTATACACCAGGCCTTGGCTTTGAAAGGACCATTGTTGTCAATGCATGTTTTTTATACTAAATTTAACATGACGCTTTCGTTACCAATCATATTCTGAGCTCATAAATTATACCTGAGTGAAGTGTTGAGTAAACACAGTTACACACACACACACACACACACACACACACACACACACACACACACACACACACACACACACACACACACACACACACACACACACACACACACACACACACACACACACACACACACACACACACACACACACACACACACACTGTAAAGGGTTATATGTTGTAGCTACATCAGCCCTATACGAGGCGAATAATTCCCTTCTTATAAACCTTTCATCCCCCATCAGTACGATGTCATTATGACCTGCCTCTCTTCATTAAAGGCCTGTCAGAGTGAGGATTCTGATCACAGATCAGTCCCATGCTTATTAAAGTCCTGTCACACAGAGAGGCCACTGAACAGAGATCAGTGTGTCTTTATTAGTGGAGGCATTCTGAGCAGCACAAAGGCTCCATTGGCCTAATCCTTCGTCAGGGGCAACAGCATTAAGCTGTCAATCAAAGTGGAGGAGAGGTGATTATACACCGCAGGGTAGTTATCTTATATGAGCTCAATAATCACCTCACCCGTTGGAGGTGGCCATGCTGATCCCTGTTGGAACTCCAGTCCATCCACAAATGATGGTCACATTGTTCCTTGAGAAATACATGTCTATCCAATGAGTATCGCCTTCTAGAAAAATTTGTGTGGCTGAAGAGTGTAAATTAGGGCTTTGGCCAGTGAGATAAATAGCAGGCAGATATAACACAAGGGCACAGAACCACACAGAAACAGAGAGACAGACAGAGAGACTGGGCATATTCACAGAGTGTGAGGACAGAAGATAAATCAGGAAAGACAGAGAGAGACAAGGAGTAGGTTAGGACTGGTGATAGGTGCCTGTGTCTCATTAAGGCTGGTCTCCCTCCCTCCAAACACACACACACACACACACACACACACACACACACACACACACACACACACACACACACACACACACACACACACACACACACACACACACACACACACACACACACACACACACACACACACACACACACACACACACACACACAAAACCTCATCCCTCCATCGCCCTCTGCCCTTCACTGTCCTCCTGCGCTCCCACCAGTCTGTGTTTAACACTAAAAGAGCCAACAGGGGTTAATTGTGACCCCCAAGGGGTCAACATTTTTATAATTTATCCTTCTGAAAATGTAGGACTTTGTCAAGCAACTACACCGAACAAAAATATAAACTCAACATGTAAAGTGTTGGTCCCATGTTTCATGAGCTGAAATAAAAGATCCCAGAAATGTTCTGTAAGCACAAAAAGCGTATTTCTGTAAAATGTTGTCCACAAATTTGTTTACATCCCTGTTAGTGACAGGTGTGGCATATCAAGAAGCTGTTAAAACAGCATGATCATTACACAGGTGCACCTTGTGCTGGGGCCAATAAAAGGCCAGTCTAAAATGTGCAGTTTTGTCACACAGCACAATGCCACAGATGTCTCAAGTTTTGAGGTAGCGTGCAATTGGCATGCTGATTGCAGGAATGTCCACCAGAGCTGTTGCCGGAGAATTTAATGTTAATTCCCCTCCCATAAGCCGCCTCCAATTTTGATTAAGAGAATTTGGCAGTATGTTGTGACAGCTCAGGGGGACCTTCACTTGCTAGCTCCAGGGCCAGAGCAATTTACGGATGCTCTGGGGTAATTCCCACATTTGGGGATCTTATCCGCTGCTAATTTCGAGTTAGTCTGGAATTCCACGGAAGTAGTTAACTTTTATTAAGACTTGTACATCATTTGAGGCCGTCAATTTACAATCCCACCTCCTTCTGTGTTTTGTTATTTTTCTCTCCATATTTTTTAACAACAATAATGCAACGTTAAATAAATGCCCTTTTTTTAAATGTCCCAGAACAGTTTGTAAGTAACAGTTCAGTTCAACATCAACAGCCAATCACCTAACTGGTTCGGTGGTCTTTTGTTCCTCTTTGGCCTCGCTGTGGGAGTTTGACCCAAAGCAGGGTGAGTAACAGTCCATGTTTGGCCTTGTTGCATTATGCTACCCCCATTCGACTAAACTCCATCTGGTGTCGCAGACCCACTCATAAAAGAAGTGGTATCAGAAGCAAAATCTGCTTCCTTCTCACTACCATTGTCACTGTTTTGTTCGTCCATGAACAGATTGGGTAGATCCAGATCAGAATTGTGGAGTCCTGCATCCAGACTAAGGCGACAAGACCTCTGCAGATTGCCACGCTTCGGCGTGTGTGAACACCCAGCTGTTGTCTAGAGTCGTGAGGGAGTTGTACAACTTGAGTTTGTCGTGATGAACAACCTTCACCTTTGTTTTCGGACTCTTTTGAATCCGGTAAATCAAGTTGTCCAGCTGTTCCAGTATGAAGTATGCTTTTTGGCACACTCCACTGACTGACCCAAAGCATCCCTTGCAATCTGGTGAGCAAGTTCCAATCTATCTCGTAGCTGTGCCACATACTGTGGAGGGGTCTTGGCATGCTCAGGTTGATGGGTTCTGTTACTTCTCGTCCAAGGAGCATCATGTTTGGAGTGAACCCTGTTCAGCTGTGCTTTGTTGCTCTATAGGCGATCACGGCGAAAGGAATCATGAGGTCCCAGTCCCAATGACAATGATCTGTGGTGGTGGCCTTCTGTAGAGAGACATTAAATATTTCGACTTGCCCGTCCGATTGTGGTCTGAAAGGGGTTGTGCGAGTCTTTTAGACTCCTAACATTTCACGCATTCTTCGGAAGACTTCAGACTCGAAGTTGGAGCCTTGACCACTGTGGAGTGTCTGTGGGGCTCCATAGCGACACACCCATTCAGCCGTCAGAACGTCAGCCACGGTCACGGCTTGATCGTTTGGCAGAAGGTAGGCACCCACCCACTTTGTGAAATAGTCTTGAACCCCGATTGTAGCGTTCTGTCTCGTTCATGCGGCAATTGAGATCAATGGCGATCCTCTCCATGGGTACTCCCATGCGGACAGTGCCCATAGGTGCTTGGGGCTTCCTCGGAGGTCTGGCTTTAGCGGCACAGCTGGTACATGTACGACACCATAGTGTGACATCTTCTCTCATACGGTACCAGTAGTATCTTGTCTGCAGCCGGGAAAGTGTACGTTCTACACCAAAGTGACTGCCTATTGGGCCGTCATTCATCTGCTTTATGATGTCTGTCCGGAACACCAGAAATAGGAGTATCTGTGTGTAATACACTGCTCCTTCGGTACAGTAGAAGCACAGTAAGAGAATGCAGTCCTTGACATACATTCTCTTCCACTGGCTCCAATAGGCCTTAGTCGCTGGCCCGAAAGGTGATACATCTCCCCACAATGGGCGTGGGTGTATGCTTGATGTAATTCCTCAGTAGTCCATCCATGGAACAGAACAGTGTCACTTGTATCGGTGAGGCGAATCTTTTCCACATCTGACGTGTCACCTTCACTCTCCCGATGACCTGACTCCACGTTGATGGCAGCTTCAGAAACTCCAGGGAGTACAGGCTGTAGGCAGGGGTCTTCCCCTAACCCCACTGAACAGCGCTCCATAGATGTAGCTTCCACAGTGTAATCAGCTATGTTGGAGCCGAAGTCACACTGCACTTCTGCTGCCTGAAACGGTCATTCTTCTGGGTAGGGTCCTGTATAGTGCAGGGGCAAGTCTGGTGGCAGGGCCTCTTGGAGAGGACGTCAGCATTTTCATGGTGGTTGGTGTCCTGGACGATGTATGACCTTGAAGTTATTGAAGTTACCTTGAAGTTATACTCCCCAAGCTTCTCGAGCCACCTCACCAGTTGACCTTCTGGTTCCTTCATCCTTATGAGCCACCGAATGCTGCTGTGGTCGGTGCGCACAATGAAGGGTCTTCCGAGCAGGTATTGACAGAAGTGTGTAGTGAACTCCACTACAGCCTGTAGCTCCCTCCGTGTGGTAGATATAACAGACTGACCCTAGCCCCCGACACAAAAAGTACTGCAGCATAAATACTGGAGGCTGACACAGGAGGGGTCGGGAGACACTCTGGCAGGATATAAACACGCAGGATATAACCCGACAGGATATAACCCCACCCACTTTGCCAAAGCACAGTCCCCGCACAGCCCCCACACCATCTTCAACCACCAACTTACCATCCTAAGACAAGGCCGAGTATAGCCCATAAAGGATCACCACTTTATTTTAAGAATGTGAAATGTCAGAATAATTGTAGAGAGAATGATTTATTTCAGCGTTTATTTCTTTCATCACATTCCCAGTGGGTCAGAAATATACATACACTCAATTAATATTTGGTAGCAAACGTTTCGGGTAGCCTTCCACAAGCTTTCAACAATAAGTTGTGTGAAATTTGGACCCTTCCTCCTGACAGAGCTGGTGTAACTGAGTCAGGTTTGTAGGCCTCCTTGCTCGCACACACTTTTTCAGTTCTGCCCACAAATGTTCTATAGGATTGAGATCAGGGCTTTGTGATGGCCACTCCAATACCTTGACTTTGTTGTCCTTAAGCCATTTTGCAACAAATTTGGAAGTATGCTTGTGGTCATTGTCCATTTGGAAGACACATTTGCAACCAAGCTTCAACTTCCTGACTGATGTCTTGAGATGTTGCTTCAATATATCCACGTAATTTTCCCGCCTCATGATGCCATCTATTTTGTGAAGTGTACCAGTCCCTCCTGCAGCAAAGCACCCTCACAACATGATGCTGCCACCCCCGTGCTTTGCGGTTGGGATGGTGTTCTTCGGCTTGCAAGCATCCCCTTTTTTCCTCCAAACATAACGATGGTCATTATGGCCAAACAGTTCTATTTTTGTTTCATCAGACCAAAAAGTAGGATCTTTGTCCCCATTTGCAGTTGCAAACCGTAGTCTGGCTTTTTTATGGCGGTTTTGGAGCAGTGGCTTCTTCCTTGTTGAGCGGCCTTTCAGGTCACATCGATATAGGACATGGTTACATGTGGATATAGATACTTTTGTACCTGTTTCCTCCAGCATCTTCACAAGGTCCTTTGCTGTTCTGGGATTGATTTGCTTGCACTTTTCGCACCAAAGTACGTTCATCTATAGGAGATAGAATGCGTCTCCTTCCTGAACGGTGTGACAGCAGCGGTGGTCCCATGGTGTTTATACTTGCGTATTATTTGTTGTACAGATGAACGTGGTGCCTTCAGGCATTTGGAAATTGCTCCCAAGAATGAACCAGACTTTTGGAGGTCTACAATTATTTTTCTGAGGTCTTGTCTAATTTCTTTGGATTTTCCCATGATGTCAAGCAAAGAGGCACAGCATTTGAAGATAGGCCTTGAAATAAATCCACACGTACACCATCAATTGACTCAAATTATGTCAATTAGCCTATCAGAAGCTTCTAACGCCATGACATCATTTTCTGGAATTGTTCAAGCTGTTTAAAGGCACAGTCAACTTAGAGTTTGTAAACTTCTGACCCACTGGAATTGTGATACAGTGAATTATAAGTGAAAGAATCTGTCTGTAAACAATTGTTGGGAAAATGACTTGTGTCAAGCACAAAGTAGATGTCCTAACCAACTTGCCAAAACTATAGTTTGTTTAAGAAGAAATTTGTGGAGTGGTTTAAAAACTAGTTTTAATGACTCCAACCTAGGTGTATGTGTTACGTCTCTTGTCAGAAGGCATGGACCAAAGTGCAGCGTGGTAAGTGTTCATGACATTTATTGAGCAAAACACACGAACAAAATAACAAAGTGGAAAAAAACCGAACAGTTCTGTAAGGCAAATAAACTATACAGAAAACAACTACCCACAAAACACAGGTGGGGAAAAGGCTACCTAAGTATGATTCCCAATCAGAGACAACGATAGACAGCTGCCTCTGATTGGGAACCACACTCGGCCAAAAAAAAAAAAGAAATAGAAAACATAGAAATTAAGAAACTAGAATGCCCACCCTAGTCACACACTGGCCTAACCAAAATAGAGAATAAAAGCCTCTCTATGGCCAGGGCGTGACAGTATGTAAACTTCCGACTTCAACTGTATATGCTGAGGAGTATTTCTGTCTGTAATAAAGCCCTTTTGTGGGGAAAATTCTAATTCAAATTCTGATTAGCTGGGCCTGGCTCCAAAGTGGGTGGGCCTATGCATGGCTGCTCTCCTACCCAGGCATGTAAAATCCATGTATTAGGGCTTAATTATTTCAATTGACCGATTTCCTTATATGAACTGTAACTCAGTAAAATCATAGAAATTGTTGCAAGTTACATTGAAACTTCTGTTCAGTAAAAAAAGTTGACACGATTTCTGTTTTGACATGGAGGAATGAAAAATATTCTCACTTTTGTATACTAGTAGTACGCCCATATTGGTGGCCATCTTAGGTCCAACCGGTATGTAAGTTTAGCTGAATCGACAATTTCTCAGTCTTTGAGTACCACAGAAACTTAGAATCAATAACAGACAAATGTCCATGACAAGTGGCTATGGGTGAAATGTATCAACATTTCTGTTCAAAACATGATGTGTGAACAATGTGTGAACATTTTAAAATATATGCTATTTTGGGGAATCTAAACCATTTACTTGTATTAGTAAAGGTTAATAAAAAGAAAACGTGTTACTGCTTGACATACAGTGTCTCTGCAATTATTACCAATTTCTGGTAAAAAAATGTTTACTTTAAGCTAAAATATATATTAGTGCTTTTAGGGTTAATAAGGGATAATGCTACAGCTCGGTGGGCACTGTTTCCTACAGGCAGGCTTAAAATACATTTTCTCCTTATTACATGCATGATTTTAACTGATCCCAGAAAAGCAAACACAAGGATTCCCCCTGGGCCGCTCAGATTCAGGCTCAACTGCTGAACTGACAGAATGTGGGGGGAATAAAAGGCGCCGGGGGGGGGTTACCCTCTCAGCCCTCTGTTCAGCCGTTCACACCGCCTGGTCTGGCCTGGCCTGTCTGCACAATGGCCCTCTTGTTGGAGGAGGAGGAGAGCTATGGAACGTCCTGGCCCTCTTGTTGGAGGAGGAGGAGAGCTATGGAACGTCCTGGACCTCTTGTTGGAGGAGGAGGAGAGCTATGGAAGGTCCTGGACCTCTTGTTGGAGCAGGAAGAGAGTTATGGAACATCCTGGCCCTCTTGTTGGAGGAGGAGAGCTATGGAACGTCGTGGCCCTCTTGTTGGAGGAGCAGGAGAGCTATGGAACGTCCTGGACCTCTTGTTGGAGGAGGAGGAGAGCTATGGAACATCCTGGCCCTCTTGTTGGAGGAGGAGGAGAGCTATGGAACGTCCTGGACATCTTGTTGGAGGAGGAGGAGAGCTATGGAACGTCCTGGACCTCTTGTTGGAGGAGGAGGAGAACTATGGAACATCCTGGCCCTCTTGTTGGAGGAGGAGAGCTATGGAACGTCCTGGACCTCTTGTTAGAGGAGGAGAGCTATGGAACATCCTGGACCTCTTGTTGGAGGAGGAGGAGAGCTATGGAACGTCCTGGACCTCTTGTTGGAGGAGGAGAGCTATGGAACGTCCTGGACCTCTTGTTGGAGGAGGAGGAGAGCTATGGAACGTCCTGGACATCTTGTTGGAGGAGGAGGAGAACTATGGAACGTCCTGGACCTCTTGTTGGAGGAGGAGGAGAGCTATGGAACGTCCTGGACCTCTTGTTGGAGGAGGAGGAGAGCTATGGAACGTCCTGGACCTCTTGTTGGAGGAGGAGGAGAGCTATGGAACGTCCTGGCCCTCTTGTTGGAGGAGGAGAGTTATGGAACGTCCTGGACCTCTTGTTGGAGGAGGAGGAGAGCAATGGAATGTCCTAGCCCTCTTGTTGGAGGAGGAGGAGAGCTATGGAACATCCTGGACCTCTTGTTGGAGGAGAGCTATGGAACGTCCTGGACCTCTTGTTGGAGGAGGAGAGCTATGGAACGTCCTGGCCCTCTTGTTGGAGGAGGAGGAGAGCTATGGAACATCCTGGACCTCTTGTTGGAGGAGGAGGAGAGCTATGGAACATCCTGGACCTCTTGTTGGAGGAGGAGGAGAGCTATGGAACATCCTGGACCTCTTGTTGGAGGAGGAGGAGAGCAATGGAATGTCCTGGCCCTCTTGTTGGAGGAGGAGGAGAGCTATGGAACATCCTGGACCTCTTGTTGGAGGAGGAGGAGAGCTATGGAACGTCCTGGACCTCTTGTTGGAGGAGGAGAGCTATGGAACGTCCTGGCCCTCTTGTTGGAGGAGGAGCTGGATGAGGCTACTATCTTTACAGAGACACCCTCAATGCACACAAACAGGCACACACACATATTCTGCCCATCCACACCCAATCCTCCTATGGCGTAGTTCCCAGGTACCAGCAGTCAGTCAGTGTTCTCACCTGTGGACAGGAAGCAGTTAACAGAGCAGATGTGTGCTTTTTTGCATTTGTCTTGGACCCACAGCGACTGAGTCATCAGCCAAACCTCTGCCTCGAAATGGAGAGCAGCAATCAAAACACTGTGGGGTTTATTAAAGCATAATTAAAGTGATTAGCAGAGGGTTTGAAGAGGGAGGACCTTTCTGGTTTCAAGATTAAATAAAGAGTGAAAACTAGAGTAAATAGCCATGCAGCTCTTTGTTTCCTTTGGTCTTGGCCACGGTGAGCGGGATTAGATCATCAGCAGGTGTCATAGCCTCCTGTCATCTGACAAGGAAAATACAAGAGGGAGAGGACAAGAGCGGGCAGAGAGAGAGAGAGAGAGAGAGAGGGATGAATGAGAGAGAGAGAGAGGAAATAGAGACAGAGAAAGAGGGAAGAGAAATTAGTCAAACAGGGAGAGAGGAAGGGATGAGGGAGAGGCAGGGAGAGAGGAAGGGACGAGGGATGAGGGAGAGGCAGGAAGAGAGAAGACGGGATGAGGGAGAGGCAGGGATAAAGGAAAGTATGGAAGGGATGAGGGAGAGGCAAGGAGAGAGGAAGGGATGAGGGCTGAGGGAGACGCAGGGAGAGAGAATTAGGGATGAGGGAGAAGCATGGAGAGAGGAAGGGATGGGGGAGAGGCTGGGAGAGAGGAAGGGATAAGGGAGAGGCAGGGAGAGAGGAAGGGATGAGGGAGAGAAAGGGATGAGGGAGAAGCATGGAGAGAGGAAGGGATAGGGGAGAGGCTGGGAGAGAGGTAGAAATGAGGTAGAGGCAGGGAGAGAGGAAGGGATGAGGTAGAGGCAGGGTGAGAGGAAGGCATGAGGGAGAGGCATAGAGAGAGGAAGGGATGAGGGAGAGGCAGGGCTAGAGGAAGGGATGAGGTAGAGGCATGGAGAGGAAGGGATGAGGGAGAGGTAGGGAGAAAGGAAGGGACGAGGGAGAGGCTGGGAGAGAGGAAGGGATGAGGGAGAGAAAGAAAGGTAGAGTAAGTGAAAGACAAAAGCAAAATATGAAGTATGAGAGCAGAGATAGAGGCACAGTATTATAGACAACAAAGAATGAGGAGATGAGACTAAGGAAATGAGCTTGAGAGATAGAAGAAGAAGAGCACGGTTCGAGAGAATAAGATATTATGCTTGGGTTGAGTTGGAAAATTCCAGCAAACTGGAGACATGGTTTGATATTTGGATTGCTTCTAGGTGGAGAATTGGTATTGAGCGCTGAGTCTGTGAGACTGAGGTGAATGCGGGAAGAGAAGTTGCCAGGGTAGCGAAGTACCAGGCTGAGCTAATCCAACCCTGTCTAACCACAACCATCACACGTGCCAAACAGTGGGTGGGCACTCAGCGGTGGTAGTGAGGAGGGATGTAGTAGTAAAACTCCTGACACAGGGGTTAAGACCTCCGTGGCAGTTTAAGTCTGTTCTTAACCCCAGGCTTTCCTCCTGCTCAGACACACACACACCATCAGTCCAAGTCCAACAGCCACAATAAAAGAGGCAAACTGGTTGCTGAGTCAGGAGAATGATGGACCCAAACTGTGGCAGTCACTGGGTGTGGCCCTCACAGTGGTATTGGGGAAACAACCAACGGACCATCCTAACCAGCCTCTGGTACATTCCAAAGAGGAACCATCATCAACCCTATATAAAGACTGGATTTAAACTCTGATAAATAGAGTAACACAGGCTGCTGGTCAGTTCGCTCTAATCGCCTCATCTGGTGAATAAAGACAGATCTAATGAGTATAGGACATTCTCTGCAGTATGGAGTTATGTACTTTGAATGTATTGTTATATGGCTAGTGAATTCCCGTGTCAATTCACTCCCACTCCCCCTCTCCGACGCCCCACGTCGCCAGTTGTCTCATTGTTACCTGCACCTGTGCTTCATGAGACACACCTGGCCTCCATCACCTTCCTGATTCCCTCCCTTATATATGTCATTCCCTTTGGTTCTTTCCCCAGGCGTTATTGACTCTGTTTCTTGTCTGTATGCTTTTCCTGTTTTGTACCATGTGCTATTTATTATTCCACTTGCACTCCCTGTACTCGCTTCCCGACTCCCAGCGGAGTATCAACGGGAGGACAATGGTACAAAGACGATTTACCATGGAACACAACTCGATTCTAGACCTGTATAATCTCTGACCAGAGGGACGGGTGTTTCCCGACAGAGCTCCATCCAGTAGGACGAGTTCATCCCAGAACACCTCTGGATCAGGAGGGTAGAGTCGATCACAGAGCAAGTCTCACCCAGGAGCCATTCAGGGGAGTGTGACTGCAAATGAGAAGCAGGGCTGGTCTTTTCCTAATGAAAACATGACATCAGAGTCCTGTGTGTCGCATGTGTGCGTTGGCTCTGAACTGACACGTCATAAATGATCTGGACGCACAGGGCTGCTGACCGTGGAGGGGGTCAGGAGGCTTAGAGACTGGGGAGGCTGGGAGCCTGGGACTGAGGCTGGGAGCAGTTGGAAGCGGCACAAATATAGTTCGATGTCCTACGGTGGCGCCTCTCCAAATGCTGTACTTGATGAAAAAAAGTGTCCTCACACACCGGATAGATACCAGTGTCTCCATCGTTTGATTTGTTTCATTCAAATGTAAGTAGCTGAGGGTGTTATAGTTTAGCTGCAGGTACAGTTGTTTGGACAACTGATAATCTTTCATAGCAGGAGGGTCTGTAGGTGACAGGGCTGGAGTGTGCTGAGACAGATAAAAGCATGTGCTAAGGAAAATACTGTGTGTGTGTGTGTGTGTGTGTGTGTGTGTGTGTGTGTGTGTGTGTGTGTGTGTGTGTGTGTGTGTGTGTGTGTGTGTGTGTGTGTGTGTGTGTGTGTGCGTGTGCGTGTGTGCGTGTGTGCGTGTGTGCGTGTGTGTGTCAGGGCCTGCTCTGGTCCCAGTGAGAGGCCAAGCCGGGGCAGTAGGGGAGCACAGTGAGTCTGGGAGTGATGTGGGGTGGATATTGGTTCCTCTGGAATCTTAATTCTTTCCCAACAACACAAATAGGACAGAAATCCTCATCCAGTCCTAGTGCATCAGACGGAAAGGAACGCTGCTCTTTCATGTGGCTGTGCTGGATAATCACTCTCTCTTTCTTTCTCTGACTTTCCCTCTTTCCAGGGCTCTCTCTCTCTCTCTCACTCACTCTATGTCGCTGTCTCTCTCTCTCTCTCTCTCTGTCTCACTCTATGTCGCTGTCTCGCTCTCTCTTTGTCTCTCTTTGTCTCTCTCTTTGTCTCTCTCTTTGTCTCTCTCTCTCTCTTGCTCTCTCTCTCTCTCTCTCTCTCTCTCTCTCTCTGTCTCACTCTATGTCGCTGTCTCGCTCTCTCTTTGTCTCTCTCTTTGTCTCTCTCTTTGTCTCTCTCTCTCTCTTGCTGTCTCTCTCTCTCTTTGTCTCTCTCTCTCTCTCTCTCTCTCTTTGTCTCTCTCTCTCTCTTTGTCTCTCTCTCTCTCTTTGTCTCTCACTCTCTCTCTCTCTCTCTCTCTCTCTCTCTCTTTGTCTCTCTCTCTCTCTCTCTCTCTCTCTCTCTCTCGCTGTCTCTCTCTCTCTTTGACTCTCACTCTCTCCCAGTCTGTGAAATTGTAATTGCTTACAGCAGCATTTGTTTCACAGCAGGAAATTCAGAGTGGGGAGGAACTGAGCGAGAGAGAGGGATGGAAAGGCGATTGATTGATGCGGTCCACACCATATGGTTCAAGTAGAGAGTCATATAGGGATATTTCCACGGTGCATGAATGTGGAGAGCTGTTTGAGCACACACCTTCTCGTGGTCCATTTGCAGGCAGATCTGGCGTATTTGTTGTGTGCAGAGAGCGGAGAGGGGCCCCGCCAGCTCCAGTAGTGTGACGGTAGAGTATGTTTGTGTTGGCTGCATCTCATCTGTGTGTGTGTGTGTGTGTGTGTGTGTGTGTGTGTGTGTGTGTGTGTGTGTGTGTGTGTGTGTGTGTGTGTGTGTGTGTGTGTGTGTGTGTGTGTGTGTGTGTGTGTGTGTGTGTGTGTGTGTGTATTTGGGCATAGAGCCCTAGAAACTGTCTCTCCGTTTGACCCAGTCATTCATTGTCTCTCTCCATCTTTGTCTCAACTCTTCAAGGCTTCAGCCAGACCTGCTTTGGTCTGGTGTGGTTCCATGTTTGTTTACCCAGGTCTGGGTTATGTAGTTCTATTGTCTGTAGTTTCCCGTGATCTCCATCTTTCCTGAACTCTGCTGTTTGAAGTGTTTCCCTCTGTATCCTCACAAGGGGACTGTTCTCCAGTACATTGCCCTAACCTCCGGTGGTAGCTATCCGATTTCTCAGGATTGTTTTGACTTGTGTTGACTTGTTTACAGTCTGTGTGCTCTGATTTCACATATTCTATTGCGTATTTGTTTGTGTGGCCCTGTGTGTGAACTATTTTCCTCCTCCTTCCTAGCCCTATTGTTAGGAACGTGATGACTCTTGGTTGGCTCTTGGTTGACTCTTGGTTGACTCCGCTGCGAGAGCTGTGTCCCGTTGCTCATTATTTTGGTGTGATATACTGCTGGGATCCAGCGCTTGTCTGTGTGAAATATACATTGGAGCTATATCAGAGCTTTTCCACAGTGCCCTATTGTAGTACGACTCTATGCGGGGCTATTGAAAATAGGAGTCTCGTTATACGTGTCAAATATAAACAGAGACTCTCATTCAGGGGGTCTCTCTCCGTCTCCACGACAACTAAATTTATAGCCCCAGTAATATAATTTAGCCCATTTTACGGGAAGCAGTGATTCAATTTCAAAGTGAGATTTCCCATTAACGGTCTCATAAGTAGTGAGATATTTATTAAGGCAAATTCCTGCTACTCTTAAAGAGCGACTGCCTCTAAAAACCAGCTTCTTGTTTTGAAAACCCCCTATGTGGCATCGATATGAGTCAGAAACATCTATTCTAGTGTCAAATTGACTACAAGTGTAAATAGGATACGTTTGGCCATAAAGTCTGACTCGTTTATTTTAAGAATGTGAAATGTCAGAATAATTAGTAGAGAGAATGATTGATTGATTTCAGCTTTTATTTCTTTCATCACATTCCCAGTAGGTCAGAAGTTCACATACACTCAATTAGTATTTGCTATCATTGCCTTTAAATTGTTTAACTTGGGTCAAATGTTTTGGGTAGCCTTCCACAAGCTTCCCACAATAAGTTGGGTGAATTTTGGCCCATTCCTCCTGACAGAGCTGGTGTAACTGAGTCGGGTTTGTGGGCCTCCTTGCTTGCACACGCTTTTTCAGTTCTGCCCACAAATATTCTGTATTGATTCTGTGATGGCCATTTTGTTGTCCTTAATTAAGCCATCTTGCCACAACTTTGGAAGTATGCTTGGGGTCATTGTCCATTTGGAAGACCCATTTGCGAAGGATGCTTTATATCCACATAATGTTCCTCCCTCTTGATTTTGTGAAGTGCACCAGCCCTCCAGCAGCAAAGCACCGCCGCAACATGATGCTGTCATGTTTTGTCTTATATTGTCTTGTCATTTTGCTTTCCCTTCTGTTCGTTTCCCCCTATTAGCTTTACTTTGTTGTCCTTAAGCTGTTCCATCTTGCCAATCAACTTTGGAACCTGTTCCCTATCTTGCCCACTGATTTGAGTCCCTATTTCTCCCCTTGTTTTCCATTTGTCCTGAAGACCCATTTGTTCGCCGTGCTGTGTCTTTGTCTCGCCCTTCAACTTGTTTCCCAGATGCTGTCTTGAAATTTTGCTTCAATATATCCACATAATGTTCCTCCCTCTTGATGCCATCTATTTTTATGTTTTGTTTTCTGCTCTGATTGTCCAGTCCCTCCATTACTGGAATAAAGACTCTGTTTTCGCCAAGTCGCTTTTGGGTCCTCATTCACCTGCATAACAGATGCTGCCACCCCCGTTCTTCACGGTTGGGATGGTGTTCTTCGGCTTGCAAGCCTCCCCCGTTTTCCCTCCAAATATAACGATGGTCATTATGGCTAAACAGTTCTATTTTTGTTTCATCAGAGCAGGGGACATTTCTCCAAAAAGTATGATCTTTGTCCCCATTTGCAGTTGCAAATCATAGTCTGGATTTTTATGGTGGTTTTGGAGCAGTGGCATCTTCCTTGCTGAGTGGCCTTTCAAGTTATGTTGATATAGGACTCGTTTTACTGTGGATATAGACTTTTGTACCTGTTTCCTCCAGCATTGTCACAGGGTCCTTTGCTGTGTTCTGGGATTGATTTTCACTTTTCGCACCAAAGTACGCTAATCTCTAAGAGACAGAACGTGTCTCCTTCCGGAACGGTATGATGGCTGCGTGGTCCCATGGTGTTTATACTTGCGTACTATTGTTTGTACAGATGAACGTGGTACCTTCAGGCATTTGGAAATTGCTCCCAAGGATGAACCAGACTTGTGGAAGTCTACAGTTTTTTTTCTGAGGTCTTGGCTGATTTATTTTGATTTTCCCATGATGTCAAGCAAAGAGGCACTGACTTTGAAGATAGGCCTTGAAATACATCCACAGATACACCTCAAATGATGTCAATTAGCCTATCAGAAGCTTCTGAAGCCATGACATAATTTTCTGGAATTTTCCAAGCTGGTTAAAGGCACAGTCAACTTAGTGTCTGTAAACCTCTGACCCACTGGAATTGTGATACAGTGAATTATAAATTAAATAATCTGTCTATAAACAATTGTTGGAAAAATGACTCATGCACTAAGTAGATGTTCTCACCGACTTGTCAAAACTATAGTTTGTGAACAAGAAATTTGTGGAGTGGTTGAAAAACGAGTTTTAATGACTCCAACCTAAGTGTATGTAAACTTCCGACTTCAACTGTATGTAGTAGAATTTATTACATTCAATTTGCTCTTTTAAACCTACCCTTTGGGAAGACTTAGATAGCGACAGTGAATATATTAAGTTATTAAGAGATCTCTCAATAATCATTCTCACAAGGCAAATTGGTAGTAGTCAGTGACAAATATCGAACCTGGGGATGATTAAAACCTTTGATGAGCTGTAGAACTCTTCTGTAGGAGGTGCAGCCCAGACTATAGTTTATTTTTCATATAGTGGATGTAAGGTTGATGATCTGACGTTGTTTCAACTCTACTAATTCAACATATGGGACAATATTTTAAAATGTCAATGACTTAAAAATGCCCTCCAGTGATTTTTGAACCTTTACTGTTGAAAAGCTTTATAAATACAGTAAAATACACGCTATATTCTTTTATTATATTTTTCTTTTGCAAGAAAGTGTTTGTTTTTTTAGACACAACTGCAAATTTCAAAGAGTCAGGCATTCAAGAAGTTGGCCTGAATGGAATCTGCTTGCTTGATGAACAAAAGAGGAAAGGCCCACCTCCTTACTTGTCCCACGTCATGACTTACCTGGACCACCTATTGAGATGTGCCTTTTGTTAAGTAAATCAGGTGTTAAATGAGGTGAAAAGTGCCACATTAAAAACCGGAAAACCAACTATAAATTGAAGAAATTCATATGTTAATGTTGAAAGCATTTAACAAGACAAGTAAAAGATTTAAAACATGCAAATATTGACCCATGTACTTTTTGTAACTTACTTATGGTTCCTAACTAGCCCCGGACATATCCAATGTCAAACTCATTTTGCTACGGTTGCACTCCAGCCGGCTGAAGCTAATTGGCGAAAGAAGTTGACGAGTTAGCCCGGGCTACTTCAAGACACAAGACCTGGTTAGACTGTTTCAAGGGTTAGTGACTGTAACTGTGTACTGTTTTGGCAGAGTGAACAGCTCGTTTGGCTTCAGTCATGGTCGCTGCATTTCTTAATAATGACCCCCTTTAAGCCCTTCAATATCACAGTGTCATATCCATAAACACAAACATATTGTAGGAAAGGCTCAGGACCTAACTAGTAAATTATGACAGTAAATGCAGAGAAAGTATTAGCGCGTACATGTGGGGAGGAGCTCACGTGTATCTGATTTTGTTAATGTTATTATTTTTCATCTGACTTTGTGAATGGGATCATGTGAAAGCAAAATATCAGAGCGAACAGACTCTCTGAGTTTAACTGTGTACGCTGTGCTAACTTTAGATACAGTAAGATACAAAACCGTGGAGAAGGGTACTGAGAGGGGTGGTGGGACAGAGACAGCATATATGGGCTGGGCGGGGGGGGCTATGAGCCTAATTATCCCATAAATGTGTCTTTTTTCTTCTCCTTCTTTGCTCCCCCTCTTCTTCAGCGAACATTCTACGTTTTTAATACGATTGTTTTTACTATTCTGCAGTGTGTAAATCATAGAGCCAGGCCTGTCAGCTGAACTGTGGGGGCATTACATCTACTGAGGATAGGGAGGCTGGGAGGAACAAGTCCTGACACAGGGTATATGCTCCTGCAGACCAATAACACTGCTGAGCCCCCACACAGTCCGATGACTAGCTAACCTGAGTGTGTGTGTGTGTGTCTGTTTGTGTCTGTGCATGTGTCTTTGACCCAACCCACCACTTAAACAGCCACATATCACAATTCACATCACAAATGCAACTCAAAATACGGCCCCATGAGCTGTAATATTCCAATCGCATCCCTAAAACCAACGTCTTCCAAATAAACACCAGTTACCCCTTCTCTGGACCCCTCTCACCCTTGGTGTCGGTTGTGTGCAACTCAAATGCTCAAATAAACTTTTGAGGGAGTATTGCGCTCACGCCGGTTGATGTTGGAGGAGTTATTACGTGTCCTGGCAGAGGGAGAGGCGGAAACAGCCTGGACTGACTGGGCTGACCTGGGCTGACCTGGGCTGACCTGGGCCAGAGTGTTTATAGAGGCCAGATCACACTGCCTCGCTGTGCTACACCTCTCTCTCTCTTTATAACTGTGAGTCTCTCTCTTTCTGTTTCTCTCACTCTCACTCTCCCCCTCTCTCTCTCCCCCTCCCCCCCCGCTCTCTCTCACCTTTCTCAGGAGAGGGGGAGAGGGGTCCTCCATCCAGGCCGTTCACACATACGCCCTGCCTCACCTCACCCAGCCAGGACACACCACAGTGAAAAACCCACAGCTCCAAATGCTCGCTGGCAGCCGTACTCAGGTCTTTACAAGCAGTATGCTGTGCTCTACAGAGCTGAGGAGAAAAATAATCACATACTCTGAGTACTACAGGGAAATGGGGAGAAAGGAGTCAGGAAAATACCCAGTGAACAGTGGCGACCAAGCGGTGCATCAGGAGGGGAGCTCTGTTCACCCTCAGTCCTCTTTGACAGAAATGTCCGAAAGTTACGTTGTCTGCGTCACAGTGAAGTTACTGATGAGCCATAGGAGTAAAGCTGCTATGGATTTGAGTTAATTCCAGTGCTTCTGGAGCCCACATCCTTGAAAAGTCTGACTTAATGGGGTGCAGCTCATCCATGTACTCTATGTAACCACACCTCCAGTAGAGCTGTAATGGAGCACAGACTGTCTGTGGTGTGTTACCATACCTCTAAAGGAGCCAAAATGAGGTACAACTTAGGGGCTATACTGTATAACCACACCTCCAATTGTCGTAATGGGGGAGCGCTGCAGCTGAACTGTAATTGGGCAGGCTTGAGAATAATCATAACTGGGGACAGCACTGATCTGTACTCCTTAAATCCTGCACTGTAAATCCCAAGCTGCTAAAAAGTACTGCTTTGAAGGGGAGGTGTGTGTGTGTGTGTGTGTGTGTGTGTGTGTGTGTGTGTGTGTGTGTGTGTGTGTGTGTGTGTGTGTGTGTGTGTGTGTGTGTGTGTGTGTGTGTGTGTGTGTGTGTGTGTGTGTGTGTGTGTGTGTGTGTGTGTGTCATCAGCATGTGTGAGTCATCAGTGGCCCTGCCTCCAGACTATTTAAACCTCCAGTCCAGAGAAAGACCACCATTTAACAAGATCTCTACCAGGCAGAACATCTCCGCCTGATGTACCACCCTAAGCACATTACCGCCTAGCTCAAACCCAGTGGCAGTCAGTGTGAACACAGAGAATTCCATAGGATACCGTTTAACCCAAGCGTGAAATCTAATATGGTATGGAATTTTAAACACAAAACCACTGTGGACTTCTATAGGGATTTGGAACAGAAAGTTCTCGCGTTAAACCGTTTGTTTGAAGAATCAAACTGGTGATGTCGCTGGTTTAGAGCTTGAAGGGAGAAGCGGGGAGCGAGCAGAGGTGGTGTTTACGGTGCAGTAGAGGGAGACCCCCTTGCTGTTTGTGGCTAGAAATAAAAAAAACTAAAAGGCAGCAACAAAAATCTCATTTGGCTTTAATTACAGGTTCATAGCAGTGAGGAAGGAGTTTTTACTGCCTCGTAGAGGTGGTTCTCTCCCCCCTCTCTCTCTTTCCTCTCCCTACTCCCTCCTTCCCTCACTCCTGTCTGTCCTGTTTTCTTTCTCTCCCTCCACCTCCCTCCCGGATTTGTCTGTCTTTTAAACAAATGAAAGAACATACACTCATGCACAGGAGATTAAAGGTCCCACTGTCCAGCAAGAATAGGAGCAAGACAAGCTTCATTCCATTAGTCATCTGGCTGTTGAACAGTAGGACATAGGACAGATGCAGGCCCGATGCATAGTCAGACGGTAGGCCGCAGAGGCTTTGAATAGGCGAACATGTAAATGTGACCGGCCGGTTTGATTCGGTCTTATGTAGCAAAATTTATGTCGCAAAATTTGAAATGGTGTTTTTTACGTCGTGTAAAAGTACAGACTCAGTGCTATGAAATGGTATATCATACATTACAGTTGAGGAACAATGGGAAAGTAATTCACCTTTGAAAGTTGCTAAATTTGTAACCTCACTTTTGATAAAATGGTCCTTGAATGTTTCGGTAAACCTACTGGAGAGCTCTTCTTTGTCTACACCCATTCAGCATCGTTCACACCCTCTACCGCCTTAGCCCCACCTGTCTCTTTAAGGATTCACGTGAGGCCATGTACTAAACAACCAAAGACTCAAGACTAAAGGCGGGTTTATACTGTCGCAGTGAAATCATGAACATTCTCAGACATAAAACTTGTCGTTGTCGTTATGAAAAAGAATAACTACAAAAACTACAGGCTGCATGACATCAGTAGCCTGGTAGTCCAAAATAGCAGAACTGGTGTATTTTAACACCAATAAACCCACCTGTTTAAAAATAAATTGATTATATGTCCATCTAGCAAACTAGGCAACTGAAAGTAACTTTCTAGCAATGTTTTGGTTCGTTACAAGCTTGTTAGCTAGCTAATGTTAAGTTAGCTGGCAAGCCATTTCAAATAATGAGCATATCATATACAGTACAGTAGCTGACAGCATCTTCACTTTAGTCCACTTGTCTTCATTATTACAGGAAAATAAACTCACTATAAGATCATTAAGTTACAAGTTAATGGCAAGACAATTACAGAAAATAGCTTATGGTTGTGAGTGTGCCGGAATAAATCTGGGCATTCTACTGGACAATTTTATAACTTTGACACGGTCTTGTTGGCCTAACGTTATCCTAATTTGATTTTGGTGCATTTCATGTACTTCACATTAATGTCTCTGGTAAACACATAATATATAAAATAAAATAAAATCAATGTTTTTTTGTAACATTCACAGGATACAGAAGGTGTAGTGAAATGGTTACTTGCATAGTGGAGTCTTTTATGTAGACATGTAGCTAGCTAGCTAAACAATGAACCATAATCCCAACTCATAACGTTACTACCCTACATGAATCTGCAGGTAGCTAACAAACCAGGTTCCATGTTAGCTAGCTAGCTAACATTAGGCTATAACTAGCAATGCAAATGAATGTGAGATATGAATAATATTACTACACAGACAATACATGTAATGTTAGCTAGTGAGCCAGCCAGCTAACGATAGCTAGCTAGCTAGCTAACAGTACGCTTTAACTTGAAATGAAAACAACTTTCTGACAAAATGAAAATGTATTATATCTGAAAATGTAGCTAGCTAGACTATCTTACCCATATAGATGAATGGACGCTTCCCTCTCTCTGTCACGGATGCCATGGTTGCCCTTAGGTTGAAGATGTAATCTGGAGACAGGTGTTTAATACAACAGCCTTCTGTGTGTTCTCTTTTTGACTCCCTCTGCATATTTGCAATCAAAAGCCAGAATCTTCTCCATCTCCTTAGCTATCTTACTCTAATTCCACCGGGAATTCTCCTGATTTCAAAAACTCGGTCCTCTGCATGTCCAGCACATCCATTATATCAGCCAATCATGGCTAGCAGGAAGGTTCTTGTATTTTTCTGTGGCTAAACCAACTAGTCTCGTAATTTAGCAATGTTATTCATATTTACAGATGGCATACAAGTTTGTTACTAAGGCACATGAAAGTTCACATGTTCCAGAAGGCATTTCTGCCTCTCCTGTGAAGTAGTAACATGTGACATATGCCTAGTTTCCTGAAACGAGTCACAGATATGTGACTAGTGTACTAACCTTCCAGTTTAACATGCTGCATGTAATATATTGTGTTGTGTTTGTGTATTTGTATGTTGACAATAAAGTATGTCATATGTCAATATTGTATGCATGCACATAAAACATACACTAATGATACAGCCCTACAGATCCAACCAGCCCTCATAGTGGGAGGAGAGGGCTGGACCTGGACCTGGGGCCTCTGCAAGGCAGGCTTCACATCTGTCTGGTGGAGGGTTGGAGGTGTGTGTGTGTGTGTGTGTGTGTGTGTGTGTGTGTGTGTGTGTGTGTGTGTGTGTGTGTGTGTGTGTGTGTGTGTGTGTGTGTGTGTGTGTGTGTGTGTGTGTGTGTGTGTGTGTGTGTGTGTGTGTGTGTGTGTGTGTGTGTGTGTGTGTGTGTGTGGTTAGCCAGATGTGGCCTGGTGTTGACGGAGCCGGTGTCTCCGGTCTGCTTGATCTCTACTGTGCACTCCCCCCAATCGCCTCCTACCCCCTACCCCCTGGAATAATCAGCCAGCAAGCTCCATGTTGCCCTTTATTACCCCCACCCTTCCCCCTCTAATACAAATATACCCCTCCCTCTATAATCTGTGCTCTGATATACTCACTTGAACCCCTGATTTTTCGACATATTGACCCCCTTCTCTTACACCACAATCACCCTAAGCCAGTAGCTAGTACACATTCCAGTCATAACTCTTGCGTTTGCCTAATCACCCTTACCCTCATACTCTCTGATAGCTCCGCCTGGTAAGTTTCTCTGATGCGTAAATCACAGTGTGGGCTCTGGATCAGTACCCATGGCATTACAGAGGGTCTTATAGCTCCTAGGTATGAGAAAGAGAGCGAGAGAGAGAAACGGAGAGAGAGACAGAGATATGTTTATTTATTTTCCCTTTTGGATTTGAGCTATTTGCACATAGTTACAACACTGTATGCAGTCATAATATGACATTTGAATTATTTTTTATTTTCTTATTTAACTAGGCAAGTCAGTTATGAACAAATTCGTATTTACACTGACGGCCTAGGAACAGTGGGTTAACTGCCTTGTTCAGAGGCAGAAATGTCTCTATTCCTTTGGAACTTTTGTGAGTGGAATGTTTTACTGTTCATTTTTTGTTTATTTTACTTTTGTTTGTTATCTATTTCACTTGCTTTGGCAGTGTAAACATATGCCCTTTGAATTTAATTTAATTGACTGAGAGAAACAGAGAGAGACAGAGAGACAGAGAGGCATCTTCCCCAATATCTGGAACCAAGGACTGATCACCCCTATCGACAAAAGTGAAGACAAATTTGACCCTAATAATTACCTTGGAATCTGGGTCAACAGCAATCCCCTGCAGTATCACCAACAGCAGACTCCAACATTTCCTCAGTGAAATGTTTCCCATGCCAATAAAGCCCCTTAGAATGGAATTGAATGTGTGAGAGAGACAGAGAGACAGAGAGAGACAGAGAGAGAGAGAGAGAGAGAGAGAGAGAGAGAGAGAATGAGAGAGAGCGGTGGCCTGGTCTCTTCTCTCAGGCTCATTAAGGAACTGAGCCTCCTAAAGCTCCAGCAGCAGGGGTTAGCAGGGCTCTCTCCTGGAAACCACTACCAGCTGGGGCCCTCCGTCCGGAAATTCACCCCGCCACAGGGACCCGAGCCCTGGGTACACCAGCCAGGAGATCGGGGTCAGGACATAGGGGGGATGGATCATGGAACTAAGGCAGCTGGGGGAGTTGGGCAAGTTAAATCCTGAGGTTGTTGGTTTAAAAGTATTAGCTGAGGTCTAAAAGAGAGTGAAAGCTGTTAGTTATAAATAGACAGATGATGCTAAAACAACCTTAGAATAACCTTATAATTAAAATCTCATATGAACCATGTTCTCAATTGCGAAAATAGAGGGCAGGTATTGAGGTTACGCATAGTCCTACTGCCCTATAGGAGGCATGATGGACAGAGGAGGCCATGACATAAAAAAATTCAATCTATTCAGAAAATAAGGCTGAGAGGGGCCACGTCCAGCCCCTGACCCAGACGGACACTCTATCCTCCTTCTCTCCATCTCCATCTCCCTCTCCCTGAGACCTACATTTACATTTACATTTAAGTCATTTAGCAGACGCTCTTATCCAGAGCAACTTACAAATTGGTGCATTCACCTTATGACATCCAGTGGAACAGTCACTTTACAATAGTGCATCTAAAAATTAAAGTGGGGGGGTGAGAAGGATTACTTATCATATCCTAGGTATTCCTTAAAGAGGTGGGGTTTCAGGTGTCTCCAGGAAGGTGGTGATTGACTCCGCTGTCCTGGCGTCGTGAGGGAGTTTGTTCCACCATTGGGGGGCCAGAGCAGCGAACAGTTTTGACTGGGCTGAGCGGGAACTGTACTTCCTCAGTGGTAGGGAGGCGAGCAGGCCAGAGGTGGATGAACGCAGTGCCCTTGTTTGGGTGTAGGGCCTGATCAGAGCCTGGAGGTACTGAGGTGCCGTTCCCCTCACAGCTCCGTAGGCAAGCACCATGGTCTTGTAGCGGATGCAAGCTTCAACTGGAAGCCAGTGGAGACAGCGGAGGAGCGGGGTGACGTGAGAGAACTTGGGAAGGTTGAACACCAGACGGGCTGCGGCGTTCTGGATGAGTTGTAGGGGTTTAATGGCACAGGCAGGGAGCCCAGCCAACAGCGAGTTGCAGTAATCCAGACGGGAGATGACAAGTGCCTGGATTAGGACCTGCGCCGCTTCCTGTGTGAGGCAGGGTCGTACTCTGCGGATGTTGTAGAGCATGAACCTACAGGAACGGGCCACCGCCTTGATGTTAGTTGAGAACGACAGGGTGTTGTCCAGGATCACGCCAAGGTTCTTAGCGCTCTGGGAGGAGGACACAATGGAGTTGTCAACCGTGATGGCGAGATCATGGAACGGGCAGTCCTTCCCCGGGAGGAAGAGCAGCTCCGTCTTGCCGAGGTTCAGCTTGAGGTGGTGATCCGTCATCCACACTGATATGTCTGCCAGACATGCAGAGATGCAATTCGCCACCTGGTCATCAGAAGGGGAAAGGAGAAGATTAATTGTGTGTCGTCTGCATAGCAATGATAGGAGAGACCATGTGAGGTTATGACAGAGCCAAGTGACTTGGTGTATAGCGAGAATAGGAGAGGGCCTAGAACAGAGCCCTGGGGACACCAGTGGTGAGAGCGCGTGGTGAGGAGACAGATTCTCGCCACGCCACCTGGTAGGAGCGACTTGTCAGGTAGGACGCAATCCAAGCGTGGGCCGCGCCGGAGATGCCCAACTCGGAGAGGGTGGAGAGGAGGATCTGATGGTTCACAGTATCGAAGGCAGCCGATAGGTCTAGAAGGATGAGAGCAGAGGAGAGAGAGTTAGCTTTAGCGGTGCGGAGCGCCTCCGTGATACAGAGAAGAGCAGTCTCAGTTGAATGACTAGTCTTGAAACCTGACTGATTTGGATCAAGAAGGTCATTCAGAGAGAGATAGCGGGAGAGCTGGCCAAGGACGGCACGTTCAAGAGTTTTGGAGAGAAAAGAAAGAAGGGATACTGGTCTGTAGTTGTTGACATCGGAGGGATCGAGTGTAGGTTTTTTCAGAAGGGGTGCAACTCTCGCTCTCTTGAAGACGGAAGGGACGTAGCCAGCGGTCAGGGATGAGTTGATGAGCGAGGTGAGGTAAGGGAGAAGGTCTCCGGAAATGGTCTGGAGAAGAGAGGAGGGGATAGGGTCAAGCGGGCAGGTTGTTGGGCGGCCGGCCGTCACAAGACGCGAGATTTCATCTGGAGAGAGAGGGGAGAAAGAGGTCAGAGCACAGGGTAGGGCAGTGTGAGCAGAACCAGCGGTGTCGTTTTACTTAGCAAACGAGGATCGGATGTCGTCGACCTTCTTTTCAAAATGGTTGACGAAGTCATCTGCAGAGAGGGAGGAGGGGGGGGGGAGGATTCAGGAGGGAGTAGAAGGTGGCAAAGAGCTTCCTAGGGTTAGAGGCAGATGCTTGGAATTTATAGTGGTAGAAAGTGGCTTTAGCAGCAGAGACAGACGAGGAAAATGTAGAGAGGAGGGAGTGAGAGGATGCCAGGTCCGCAGGGAGGCGAGTTTTCCTCCATTTCCGCTCAGCTGCCCGGAGCCCTGTTCTGTGAGCTCGCAATGAGTCGTCGAGCCACGGAGCGGGAGGGGAGGACCGAGCCGGCCTGGAGGATAGGGGACATAGAGAGTCAAAGGATGCAGAAAGGGAGGAGAGGAGGGTTGAGGAGGCAGAATCAGGAGATAGGTTTGAGAAGGTTTGAGCAGAGGGAAGAAATGATAGGATGGAAGAGGAGAGAGTAGCGGGGGAGAGAGAGCGAAGGTTGGGACGGCGCGATACCATCCGAGTAGGGGCAGTGTGGAAGGTGTTGGATGAGAGCGAGAGGGAAAAGGATACAAGGTAGTGGTTGGAGACTTGGAGGGGAGTTGCAATGAGGTTAGTGGAAGAACAGCATCTAGTAAAGATGAGGTCGAGCGTATTGCCTGCCTTGTGAGTAGGGGGGGAAGGTGAGAGGGTGAGGTCAAAAGAGGAGAGGAGTGGAAAGAAGGAGGCAGAGAGGAATGAGTCAAAGGTAGACGTGGGGAGGTTAAAGTCGCCCAGAACTGTGAGAGGTGAGCCGTCCTCAGGAAAGGAGCTTATCAAGGCATCAAGCTCATTGATGAACTCTCCGAGGGAACCTGGAGGGCGATAAATGATAAGGATGTTAAGCTTGAAAGGGCTGGTAACTGTGACAGCATGGAATTCAAAGGAGGCGATAGACAGATGGGTAAGGGAGAAAGAGAGAATGACCACTTGGGAGAGATGAGGATCCCGGTGCCACCACCCCGCTGACCAGAAGCTCTCGGGGTGTGCGAGAACACGTGGGCGGACGAAGAGAGAGCAGTAGGAGTAGCAGTGTTGTCTGTGGTGATCCATGTTTCCGTCAGTGCCAAGAAGTCGAGGGACTGGAGGGAGGCATAGGCTGAGATGAACTCTGCCTTGTTGGCCGCAGATCGGCAGTTCCAGAGGCTACCGGAGACCTGGAACTCCACGTGGGTCGTGCGCGCTGGGACCACCAGATTAGGGTGGCCGCGGCCACGCGGTGTGGAGCGTTTGTATGGTCTGTGCAGAGAGGAGAGAACAGGGATAGACAGACACATAGTTGACAGGCTACAGAAGAGGCTACGCCAATGCAAAGGAGATTGGAATGACAAGTGGACTAAACGTCTCGAATGTTCAGAAAGTTAAGCTTACGTAGCAAGAATCTTATTGACTAAAACGATTAAAATGATACAGTACTGCTGAAGTAGGCTAGCTGGCAGTGGCTGCGTTGTTGACTTTGTAGGCTAGCTGGCAGTGGCTGCGTTGTTGACACTACACTAATCAAGTCGTTCCGTTGAGTGTAATAGTTTCTACAGTGCTGCTATTCAGGGGCTAGCTGGCTAGCTAGCAGTTTTGTTTACATTACGTTGCGTTAAAAGAACGACAATAGCTGGCTAGCTAACCTAGAAAGTCACTCTAGACTACAATAGCTGGCCAGCTAACCTAGAAAATCGCTCTAGACTACACAATTATCTTTGATACAAAGACGGCTATGTAGCTAGCTATGTAGCTAGCTACGATCAAACAAATCAAACCGTTGTACTGTAATGAAATGAAATGAAAATGTGATACTACCTGTGAATACTACCTGTGAATGCGACCGGGTTGTTGAGTGTGGAAGTTCTATTCAGTAGACGTTGGCTAGCTGTTGGCTAGCTAGCAGAGTCTCCTACGTTAAGGACGACAAATAGCTGGCTAGCTAACCTCGGTAAATTAAGATAATCACTCTAAGACGACACACTCTAAACTACACAATTATCTTGGATACGAAGACAGCAAAGACAGCTATGTAGCTAGCTAACAGTACACTAATCAAGTCGTTCAGTTGAGTGTAATAGTTTCTACAGTGCTGCTATTCGGTAGACGGTGGACGTTTGCTAGCTGGCTAGCTGCTGGGCAGAGCAGTGAAGACTACGTTAGGACGACGAAATATGATAATTACGCAATTATCTTTGATACAAAGACGGCTATGTAGCTAGCTAAGAAGAAATTGCTAAGATTAGACAAATCAAACCGTTGTACTATAATGAAATGTAATGAAAAAGTTATACTACCTGCGGAGCGAAGTGCCGATGCGACCGCTCGCTCCAACCCGGAAGTATTTTCAACATCAACCTACAGGCTGGGCCGTAGAATCAACGGACCCCTGTCCGCCACGAGAACACAGACTCCCCTCCGTCTGGAATGTGGATGGGGGGGCACAGGTCAACATCAGCCAGGTTGACTGACCCTTGTGGGAGAAATGGTCAGGGTCAGGGTCCTGGTTTGCAGGTCCCTCCGCACTGCAGGGCCCGGCCACAGGTGGATAGACATTATAGAGTGTTTCTAAAGCTGTAAAGTAGAGCAGCGTTTGATAATGTCTTGAGCTTTAAATGGCTGTAATTGCAGTCTCTAAGAGCCGAAGTCCAGCAGGACTGCGAGCTGAGCGCAGAGCACCACACACGCACACCAGGCGAACAAAGATGCACGCATGCACGCACACACGCACTGGGCGGCATTGGTCAAGTGGACATCTGGAGGTCAGGTTTCAGTGAAACTAGAGAGCGGAGAGAGAGGGAGAGAGGGAGAGAGAGAGAGAGAGGGCAGAGAGAGACTGAGGTGTTATTTGTCACAGGCTGGAGTGTGCACCTCCTACGGTCCCACATAAAATTACCATCAGGTAGTGACCGTTGAAAGCAGCAATCTAAGCATTACATCATGAAGCGAACCTCAACGCCTGATGAGAATCATTGGTAACCTTGGCAGTCACGTTGAAATGACAGGGGTTAGAAAGACCACAAAAGAGGAGCAGAGAAACCTCAGTTGACTATAACAGATGGTGCTGTTGATGCGGGAGGGGACATGATGACTGGGAGGGTGAAGATGAGAGGATGTGTGTGTGTGTTTGGTTTTACTATCCTTGTGGGGACCAGAACATTTGGACATGTGCGGACATTTTGCCAGGTCCCCACAAGGAAAAATACTATTTGAGGCTTAGGGGTTAAGTTAAGGGTTAGAATTAGGGTTAGGGTCAGGGTTATGGGTTTGGGGTTAAGGTTAGGGTTAGAATTAGGGTTAGGATCAGGGTTATGGGTTTGGGGTTAAGGTTAGGGTTAGAATTAGGGTTTGGTGTTAAGGTTAGGGTTAGAATTAGGGTTAGGATCAGGGCTATGGGTTTGGGGTTAAGGTTAGGGTTAGGATCAGGGTTATGGGTTTGGGGTTAAGGTTAGGGTTAGAATTAGGGTTAGGGTCAGGGTTATGGGTTTGGTGTTAAGGTTAGGGTTAGAATTAGGGTTAGGGTCAGGGTTATGGGTTTGGGGTTGAGGTTACGGTTAGGGTTAGAGTTAGAGTTAGGGTTAGGGTCAGGGTTATGGGTTT
The DNA here is from genome assembly GCF_021184085.1 of Oncorhynchus gorbuscha. NCBI lineage: Eukaryota > Metazoa > Chordata > Actinopteri > Salmoniformes > Salmonidae > Oncorhynchus > Oncorhynchus gorbuscha. Next base: position 23,067,118 of record NC_060180.1, read on the forward strand.
GGGGTTAAGGTTAGGGTTAGAATTATGGTTAGGGTCAGGGTTATGGGTTTGGGGTTAAGGTTAGGGTTAGAATTAGGGTTTTGGGGTTAAGGTTAGGGTTAGAATTAGGGTTTTGGGGTTAAGGTTAGGGTTAGAATTAGGGTTATGGGTTTGGGGTTAGTTAGGGTTAGAATTAGGGTTAGGGTCAGGGTTTTGGGGTTAAGGTTAGGGTTAGAATTGGGGTTAGGATCAGGGTTATGGGTTTGGGGTTATGGTTAAGGTTAGGGTTAGAATTATGCTTAGGATCAGGGTTATGGGTTTGGGGTTAAGGTTAGGGTTAGAATTAGGATTAGGGTCAGGGTTTGGGGTTAAGGTTAGGGTTAGAATTAAGGTTAGGATCAGGGTTATGGGTTTGGGGTTAAGGTTAAGGTTAGGGTTAGAATTAGGGTTAGGGTCAGGGGTTTGGGGTTAAGGTTAGGGTTAGAATTAGGGTTAGGATCAGGGTTATGGGTTTGGGGTTAAGGTTAGGGTTAGAATTAGGGTCAGGATCAAGGTTATGGGTTTGGGGTTAAGGTTAGGGTTAGGGTTAGAATTAGGTATAGACTCAGTGTTACGGGTTTGGGGTTAAGGTTAGGGTTAGAATTAAATTTAGGGTCAAATGTGTGTGTGTGTGTGTGTGTGTGTGTGTGTGTGTGTGTGTGTGTGTGTGTGTGTGTGTGTGTGTGTGTGTGTGTGTGTGTGTGTGTGTGTGTGTGTGTGTGTGTGTGTGTGTGTGTGAAAAGTTGAAGCTTTTGAGGGAAATATCAAATGACAGTAAATTCTTCACTACAGTATATTATATTAACACTTGAATATTTTTTCCCATTGTATTAAGGATAAACCAGACTCTTATCATATTCTTTGGCCTAGGAGTTTACTACTCCACCTAGTTCAACAGAAGCAGGGTTTTCATGGAATCCTTTTAACCAAATATCCTTCCTACAGGTCAAAGACATGACGTCTAAGCCGGGTTTGAACCTACAGTCCTGAGGAATGGAAAGTCTATGAGCTACTTCGCATATCCTCTACACACATTCTTTGTCTTTCCCCTCGGGCTAAGCTGAGCTGGTGGAGGATGTTAGCATCAGCAAGCCGGCACCAGAGTTTGTAGTCAGAGTATTAGTCATTTGGGTCCGGGACTCAGAGTAACCCCAGGTCTGACGTCCCATTCACCTCCATGCTAGCCGTGTGGAGTTTAAACATTAGCTGGTTGACCTGGGAGCAGAATGAAAGCAGCCGGACAGATTAGTGGCGTGGAATCAGGCATTAGCAGGATCACCTCTGGTACGGAGGGAGATACGCCCCCTCAGGCAGCCGTTACGCCTCTTTGCTTAACCTCCAAATGCACGTACTGTAATCTAATCACAACGTGTTGTCTTTAAAGAGCCCTGCTCCGAGCACAGCTGCAGACCTGTCCTCTCTACCACTCCCTCCCTCTTCCTCTCCCATATTATATATATATATATATATATATATATATATATATATATATATATATATATATATATATATACACCACAGATAAAAGGGTAAACCCAGATAGTTTACTGGGGGTATAAATCTGAAGCACCCGGTTGGAACTTCCACTCACCACCAAATATGGTGATGAGGGGAAGTCCAGTGGCGGGATGAACCTGGACCGACATCCTGCTAATCTTCTCATTGCAAGGGTGAATTCTGATCCCCCACTGCACGTGCTTTTGGAGCCCCCAAAAAACGAATCACATTTATGACTTAAGTAAACGATATTAATAAACGTTTATCACCTCAGAGTTATTGCACACCCGCACTTCTCAGAGTAGGTGTTCCCTAACGGAAATATACGCAAACACATGCTAAAACGAGCCAATAGGATCTTGCTAACTTGTGCTTAGCCCTGCTCACCTCCGTGCTTGTTCTGCACACTGTGCTGATTTGCTACCATTGTAAACAACGCTGATTAATTATCTTGGGTTAGTCATTAGTATCTTTGTCTATCCCGCTCTCTTGTTACATTTCCATATCCATATTATTCTCCCTCTCTCTTTGTCTTTCCAACCTGCCCCCCTTCACAACCACGGCAGATGTCCACTCTCCCTTCCTCCATACCTCTTCTGGGAGTACACTGCGGCGATGGAGGAACTAGCCTGGCGTTTGAGTGTTAACAGGCTTTAACAGGATTTGACTTTATTATGGAAAGCATGGGTGGTACAAATGCTAGCTACGGTATAGAATAAACCACTATCAAAAAAAGATACTCGCATGATAATCATAATGATAGATCAGAACGTCCGACATGCTCAATGTCCTCCGACGTCATCTGCAATGCGTCAGCTTAGCTGTTTCACAATGTGCACCATTGACCTACTGAGCCTCACGATCGACTTGCACATCTTCCTGGACAAGGGCGCCTGCCAAGAGCAAAATTATAGTAATCGTGCTAGAATTAACGATAATATTTACTTCGTTGGCACACTAGTTTGAAACAGCCCAGCTTGACAAAGCAACAAATCCCTTTCACCTCTCAGCGTATTTCACAGGCTCTCTCTCTCGTCAGCTCCCTCTCTTCTCAGATCCCAGACACATGATTCCAGTTGTTGCTCGGGTGTGGAAACTATTTTTTCAATTGCTGTGAGAAGTAACTACAATTTAAGTGGACAGCTATTACGGCAACAAGCAACTACATTATTCTATTAGGAGTAAACCCACTTTTCCAAGGCCTGAGTCCACTTTGCTGAGTTGATTATAATCTTATCGCAGGGCCATTTTCATTACTCAGATCACTCTTTCTCTGTGGCTTTGATTATTTACCTTTTGCAGCATCTTGTGTACAACCAGGAGGGGATAGTCAGTCACAGGGTTGTTTGATACAGACAGATAAGTACATTGATAACCATCCGCTTGAGTTGATTGTCTCTCGTCCTAGGGGACAGCAGGGTACAAACTGAGGATAAAGGATGCTCTACTTTCCACTCTGACCATCAATAGTTGGACTCAGACCAACGTCTCAGAGAGTGAAAGGGGGAGAGAGCGAGAGGGCTTGGACTTAGGAGAGCAGAGGTGTTAGTGGGAGCAGAACGAGAACTTGTCAGGTTCTACAGTGTGGTCAGCACCTTCTGTGGTAGCACAAGGCTGTAAAACCTCTGTTATGGCTGTGGGCTATGAATTTCTGTGAGCTGGATAACAGCACATACACTTTGTACTAAAACTCTTCATCCTCAGTCACTGTTGTGAAAATACTGTATTTCATCATCACTGTCATAATCATCGTGGCACTTTACAATGACATCACCATCGTATTGACTTGACCGAAGGAGGGAAACAAGTTGAAACAAGCATGTGATCACGCTCTCCGCAGCCGATGTGAGCGAGACTTTTAGATGGGTCAACATTCGCAGACGGATTACCAGGACGTGTACTGCGAGCATGCGCTGACCAACTAGCAAGTGTCTTCACTGACATTTTCAACCTCTCCCTGTCTGAGTCTGTAATAACAACATGTTTTAAGCAGACCACCATAGTGCCTGCGCCCAAGAACACTAGAGTAACCTGCCTAAATGACTACTGACCCGTAGCACTCACATCTGTAGCCATGAAGTGCTGGTCATGGCTCACATCAACACCATCATCCCAGAAACCCTACACCCACTCCAATTTACATACCGCCCCAACAGATTCACAGTGTCTAATGCACTCCACACTGCCCCTTCCCACCTGGACAAAAGGAACACCTATGTAAGAATGCTATTCATTGACTACAGCTCAGCGTTCAACACCATAGTGCCCTCAAATATCATCAATAAGCTAAGGACCCTGAGACTAAACACCTCCCTATGCAACTGGATCCTGGACTTCCTGACGGGCCGCCCCCCAGGTGGTAAGGGTAGGTAACATCACATCCGCCAAGCAGATCCTCAACACAGGGGCCCTTCAGTGGTGAAGGGCCACCCCACTCCCCTCTCCACACCACTGCCACTCTCTGTTGTCATCTATGCATCGTCACTGTAATTAACTCTACCTACATGTACATACTACCTCAACTAACCGGTGCCCCCGCATATCGACTCTGTACCGGCACCCCCCTGTATATATTGTTATTTTATTTTTTACTGCTGCTCTTTAATCACTTGTTACTTTTATCTCTTATTCTTATCCATATTTTTAACTGCACTGTTGATTAGGGGCTCGTAAGTAAGCATTTCACTGTCAGGTCTACACCTGTTGTATTCGGCACATGTGACTAATACAATTTGATTTGATTTGATAATGAATGAATGACTGTTGAGTGAAGAATGTCCTCTTAACTCTGTCCTGTTTATCTTGATTGCTCTTTGCGTCGCCGGGAAGGAAGTAGACGCGGGCTTTGTAGCCGAGGTGAGGTTAAAACAGCAAACCAGGGGTCACAGGGTCAAAAAGTCAAGAAGCACAGCGACGGACAGGAGCCTGCTTTGTTTGTCCAAACGTGAGGTCCCCATGGCAACAAGTGCGCCCTCTGATCTCTATGTGCACCAGGGTGGTGTGAGGGAATGCAACATGCTGCTGGGCTGACCACTGTGCACACCACATGCCCAGCCACCACATGGTTCAGGCCGCGGAGAGACAAGATTCACCTTGACAGTCTCTGGAACGTAGACATAGGGTGAAATGAGAACCAGAAGCAATAAGCAGGCAGAGAGAGCCAGCAGCACATCTCAACCAGATGAGGAGAGCAAAAACAAGGCCTTTGTTTCAGATGACTTAGAGAGGCCAGTGGTAACTGAGCTATTGCTGATGCTCCTTTCCTAATGGCTCAGAGCCAGAGCAGGATGAGGTGAGTCATCTTGACCAGAACAGTCCTCATCTTTGTCCCTGCCTGTCAGTCTTTCAAGTTAAGAGGAGAGGAGACCTGCTCAGTACTGTTAGATGTAGTAATGGAGGATGGGGAAGAGGGGGCGCTGTGCTGTCTGTTTATAAGACTTGGACAGACTGAGAAGAATCTATTCAGTAACCTTATGATTAAAGGCCTCGTGTGCCTTGGCTTGTAGGCTCTTCTATAAGCCTGGCGGATGTTCAATTTAAACGAGTTAGGACCACCTATAACTGGGAGGAGAGTTTCTTACCAGGGAAGTTACTGTTGCATGTCTCCAAGTGGAGGAGGGGATTCCAATCAGTTTGGTGCTGATGAGCAAGAGTTGGCTCAAGAGGTATATCAGTTTGAAGCGACTAATGTCACAAGACGCACTGCCCGGAGGACGAGAATGTAATGATTGGTGATTTGCATCTGTACCTCAGACTGAAGAGAACAGCAGTGAACGTATCTGTTTGACTTATAGACACACACTGGGGCTGTTTAAGTCAATGATATCGGTAGAGCCACGGCCTTTCCATGTAAACACACTAAAACCTGATTTATAGGGTTAAGTTCAAGAAAAGCCAGCTGGTCATCTTCCCCATCAATGTGATTTATACAGCACTATATATTAAATCCAAGCTTAAATAAAACGTGAATATAATTTACGGCCATTCCATTTATTGGACGTTATTTTCTATTCAATCCGATCTAATAGAGTAAAGCCTCCTTGTTTAGGCTGTGTTTTGAGTTGTAACCAGGCTACCATTCACAGTCTGATTCAGTGTTGTACTGTGTGTGGTGCTTGGGCATGCCGACAGTCCAAAGAGCTGTTGGCTGCTCTGCAGTAACGGAAGGAGCCCAGGCCAGTCGTGAATCCCTAATCAGAGCACGTCCAGAGGGATTCAGCCTGGCTTGTTGCTCCTCACTCACCTAACATGCCCCCATGTCTTTAAACACACACATTCAGTATAGTTCGACCTGCTGGGCCTGCTGACTCCCTCCGGCCTGCTGACTCCCTCCAGATCAGGCGTGAGACTCAACCTCCGCTAATCCTAGTTAGATCAGATGGGATTCCGGCGCGGCTGGCTCTTTGCATTTTTCGTACATTTGTTGAACCCGCCCACCTGACACTGATTATTCGAAAGGTATTATGTTATAGACGAGGACTCCTTAGCACGTAGGGGAAAATCTTGATTATTTTTTCGAGAGTTGTGTCTAATACTGCCCAATGTTTTCCAGGCATCCGTATAGCTGCTGTGTTCTCCACATAGAGGCCAGGGTGTTGGGCCCTGACCAGACAGTCTGTAATTCAATTATGGTTTAATATTGGAGGGTTTTCAACAGGAAGACTGACTCAGACTGACTCTGGAAAGAGAGAGGGGAGAGACGAAGGAAAAACAGAGCCAGCCACTGACACTGAGAAACGTCTTCATTCAGGTCTCTATTCTGTCTGTATCGCTGCAGCGTTACAGATTGCGTGATAGAAATGTAAAGGTCATTTCAGGTAGAGAGGACACACGCAGCCTTTACCGCAAGCGCAGTCTCCGCTGACGCGGAAACATTGCCGCTAAATTTAAATCACACTGTAGCTCTGAACTTCTGCGATGCAGATTGAATAGAACGATAGTTACTTTTAGACAGACATAGTTGGCTATCACGAGTAATAACTCTTTCCTGCTTTGTCTCTCTCTCTCACACACACACACATGCACCCACACACGCACACACATGCACAACATGGCATCAATTAAACCACAAACCCAACGTTCATTTTAATCCAAACAAGCTAATGTCTATCACTAACACTGATTTTCAACAGTTCGAATCAAGTCCTTTTTTTCCTAAGGGTATGATAAAAGGATTGCTTGGCCAATCAGAAGAGAAAATGAACAAAAAGATTTCCATGATCACCTTTAATCGACTCTTGTCCCTGATGAGAATCACCACAGTAATCAAGCGCCAGCCAATGACAGACAATTACAGACAGACAAACAAACCACTCCACCTAATGCAATTGGAGGGTCTGTTTTGGGACAGAAATGAGGACTGGCGTGTGTGTTTGTTAAATCAGTGTTTAGTTGCTTAATAAAGTGAAAGGGTGGTGAAGTCCCAGCCATATACACATGGATACATACAGAGGGCGGCTGGTGTTCTAGTGGTTAGAGCATTGGGCCAGTCACCGAATGGTTGCTGGTTCGAATACCTGAGCCGACAAGGTGAATAATCTGCCGACGTGCCCTTGAGCAAGGTACTTAACCCTAATATTCTCCATTTGCGCTGTACTACTATGGCTGAACCCTGTAAAACAACACATCACTATAACACATCTATTGTGTTTTTCTTCTTCTATAAGGATAGTTTTAGGGACCCCATACTGACCCCAGTAGACAATAAGCCAATATGAAGTCAAGTTTGGTATTTATGGAACCACGTGGATGGGGCTTAGAGATGAAGAAGAGACGGAAGAGTCATGAAGGAATATGCGGTCAACCAAATGACTAAAGAGATTCATCAAGACTTCTAATGCAGGGATAAGCAGTTGAGACAATAATAATGAAGAGTTCTCCGCACCGCTGTCACAGTAAAAAGCTGTGAGGGATGGGCCTGGAGAAATCGAACCGCTCTCAAATGTATAGACAGAGCCATGGATACAAGGACTGACCATCCATGATGTTATGGTTTTATAATTATAGTTTTAGCCATGTTTTAAGGCTATATAGTGTTTAAACGCATTGGAGTAAAACAAGCTTATATTTGGGGTTCTGATGGTGTTTAGAACATATATTCTTCAAGAATCAATGGGTACATATTTATAAGTCCAAAACTGGACGTAGAAAATGCAGATTCCCCTTTTAAGTGTAAAATGTACAAAAAGAATGAAGAACATCAAGCCAGTGTACAAGGGTGTGACTAAACAGGTGTGTGTTGCTGTGTGTGTGTGTGTGTGTGTGTGTGTGTGTGTGTGTGTGTGTGTGTGTGTGTGTGTGTGTGTGTGTGTGTGTGTGTGTGTGTGTGTGTGTGTGTGTGTGTGTGTGTGTGTGTGTGTGTGTGTGTGTGTGTGTGTGTGTGTGTGCTGCCGGCTGTGTGATTGCCCCACACCCGTGTAATTACCCTCACATGGACCTGAGCGTCGTTGCTGCGTTGCGGTTGGGTTGGGGGCGGTGTTGGGTTCCCCTCTGTCACTCTCATATTTACAACCGTCCACTTAGCAAGAGAAGGCCGTGCCAGGGCTGATGCTGATAGCTTTACCAGGAGATCCCAGAGCCCCGAGGCATCCAGTGGAAATGCGCCGCTGGCGATTTTCACAGGAGCTACAGTCATTAAAGAGCTGTCTGCTTGGAGAATACCAGGAGCCCCACTGCACTAGCCAGGAACGTTCAGGGAGCGCAGAGAGAACGTTGTGGGGAACGGCTCAGGGACTCAGAGATGCAGTGTTTAGGGAATAGACTGTGAGCATTTCTACTCATGTTCCCACTATGTGAGATGTGGAGAGCAAACATTGCTAATAGGGTCAGAAGTATGGGCACTGTACACCTCCCATAAGTTCATAACAAGTGATCTCTTTTCAAACCAGACAGACGTTCATAATTTGACCTGCAGCTCTTACAAACTCAGGCTAAGCAAACTGTAACACAGTCTCCCTTGCTCCAGCAGAGCTCAGGTTAAAGGTGACTCTTCCCAGAGGCAAACACCTGAAAGGCCAACCTGTAAAAAAATAGAGACATTTTTGGTTCACTAGCACAGTAGGCTACATGTCCACACACTCAGAAACCCATTGACTAGCAATCCTATACTCTCTCACACACACACACACACACACACACACACACACACACACACACACACACACACACACACACACACACACACACACACACACACACACACACACACACACACACACACACACACACACACACACACACAGTCTCTGAGGTTGTCTCTTAGAGCCACAGTAGATCAGAGCTGATGGATACCTGTCAGTCAGTGCAGGAGGGCCCTTCCTGTTGTGCTGGCCACGCCCTTTGACTCTTCCAACCCAAACAGACAGCAGGGGTCCCAGAGGCCCTGACAGCCCAGCTTCCTGGAGCCCTGGGCTGGACTGACCCCAGACTGACCCCCTCAGCCCTGAACACCCTCCTGGGGGAATGGAGAGTAGGGTGTACCCTCCTGACATGCTGAGGTGGGGGGGTAATGATGCTGTGAAAATAAGGCTTTGAGTTTAGACTGGCAGAAAGTTGAAAGATGAATAGTTCACTTACAATGGCCATCATCAAGAGTTCAACATCCCCAGCCAACTCACCATATTCTCTTTGTCCACATACTCCTTGTCAGGATCTTTGGACACGGTCTCGTCACGGCACCCACATGGGACCTGTGTGTGAAATGTGATGCATCCCTTCAAGTGTGTGTCTGCGCATGTGTGTGTATGTGTACCTGATGCGTTTGTGTCAGCTGCACAGTGCTGTTACAGACCTGCTTGCATAAACACAGACAGGGCCCTGTGTCTGAGCTGCCAGATTGATATCGTGTTTGCTTTGGGTTGTCTTGTCTGTTTGAATGTCACTAGTTTTAGAAGTGATGAAAAGTCCAACAAATGCTCCTGGGCAGAAACACATGAATGATAAATGATATATATATATATATATATGACGTGAATGATATATACAGGTACCCCCTGTATAAAGCCTCGTTATTGTTATTTTATTGTGTTACTTTTTACTTTAGTTTATCTACTAAACATTTTCTTAACTCTATTTCTTGAACTGCATTGTTGGTTAAGGGCTTGTAACTAAGCATTTCACAGTAAGGTCTACACTTGTTGTATTCATGTGCATGCAACAAATAGAATTGGATTTGATCTGATTTGATTGTGTGACAGAAGAGAAAGAGAGTGTGGGCCATTGTGTAAACCTGGGATAATCTTTTTAGATTTAATGAACTTTCGCAATGCATTGGCATTCCTTACTACAAATGAAACTTCATTTAGGAGGTAAACGTCATACCATAATAAATGATAATGTAATGTAAATTGTGAAATTTGTATCCCCCCCTCACATATCCCCTGGACTTTGTCACGGGTCTCCTCACATCTGATGGCAACACTGCTATCCTGACAGTAGTGGACCGGTTATACAAAGTCACCCACTTCATTCCGCTCCCAAATCTACCCCCTGCCAAAGAGACGGCCCAGCTCATGGTGCAACACGTCTTCCCGGATCCATGGACTCCCAGTGGACATGGTCTCCGACCTGGGTCCTCAGTTCTCGTCCCGGTTCTGGAAGGCATTCTGCACACTCATTGGGCTGACGGCCAGCCTGTCCTCCGGGTTCCACCCCCAGCCCAACGGCCAGTCGGAGCGAGCCAACCAAGACCTGGAGATGACTCTTCGCTGCCTTGTCTCCACCAACCCCACCACCTGGAGCCAGCAACTAGTGTGGGTCGAATATGCCGAATATCGGCATACCCACGGACCAGATGTTTGTCCGGCCGTCTGTCATTGTACCTGGAAGGCTCTTCTTAAGACCACCTCCAGGTATCGACAACAAGCGGACCGCCACTGGACCCCGGCTCCCCTATATCATCTCGGGAAGAGGGTATGGCTGTCCACTCAAGACCTGCCCCTTCGGAAGGAGCCCCGTAAACTTTCCCCTGGGTTCATCGGCCCTTTCATTACATTACATTTAAGTCATTTAGCAGACGCTCTTATCCAGAGCGACTTCCATCTCCAAGATCATTCGCCCCTTTGCTGTTTGTCTTCTGTTACCCCGTACCCTCTGTATACAGCCCACTTTTCATGTGTCTAGGATCAAACCCATGTCTCACAGCCCTTTGTTTCCTGACTGTGAAAAGACCCCTGGTGGCATGTCTGGTGGGTTAAGTGTGTGTGTCAGAGCTTATAAAAAGAAGGGATGCAGTCAGTCTCTCCTCAACTCTTAGCCAAGAGAGACTGGCATGCATAGTATTTACAGTACATTAGCCCTCTGATTAAAATAAAGAGCAAGACGTGCAACTCTGTTCTGTTCCAGCTAGAACTTAACTAGAACTGTGTTAAAATACCCATGCTAACATACTGTATACTATATACTTAATGGGTATACACCACATACTATATACTATTCGTTCATTTTAGTATACTGTAAACAGAACAGTATCCTTTCAGTTGAGCGTACTAGCTCTTTGCCGGTCTACTGGAAGTTGATGCTGTTGCTATGCAACCTCTTGCTAGCTAGTTAGCATAACAAATTACTAGTTAGACATTTTACGACTTCGGGTGTGTTCTTAAATTCAATCTGGAATGCCAAAGTGCGCTCGTAAATTCAGAGCGTTGTCAGATTGTCCTTTGCTAATTCAGAGCGCTTCGCTTTCGGAGCGCACACTGGACACTAGGTCGGAGGAGTAGGTTTGATTTTAGCGTTATAACCTTACAACGGCAGTCAAGCACCCAAGCTAACTTTGGCTAGCTTGCTAGCTACTTCCAGACACAAATGAGAGTGACCACTCTAACCATTTTCCTCACCCTAGCAGAGCTGGTTAGGCAGTTTTCATGTTATCCAGAGCGTTAGCGACTGTTTTGCTGGCAACAATTTAATTACGCTCTTTTGCCAACGTTAACTGGTACCAGCCACATTCAACTGGTGTTGAGCATTTGTAAATTCATTATTCTGCGCTCTGGTACACTCAGACGAGTGTGCCCTGAAATCGGAGTAGGTAGCCAGAGTGAATTTACGAAAGCACCCGAATGTTAATTGAAAATGCACAACGACTATACCATTTAGCTAAGCTAAGAATGACGGGAATAATCAAGTCAATAAACGTTGTGTATTTAGTTAGATAACATATAGTTAATATGCTGGCAAGCTTGATATATAAGTAGCCAACTAACGTTAGGGAGCTAGCTAACATACTGCTGTAATGATATGCTATGTGGTTCGTGAGGACAGTGTAGCTAACAAATAGTCAGCCAACAACGTGTAAGGTAATGTATTTGAAAATTAATTATTACATTGCTCAACATTTTGTTAACATGTCTCAAAGTTAGTTAAAGCAATGAATTTGTATCCGCTATTGTTGGACTTCAGCTGCATATTTTCCGCCATTTCCTGAAGCACATTTCCTGAAGAAATGCATTATGGGCCATAAAGTTCCAGAAATAGTGTCCTCTGTTTGTATACTTCATATTTTGGCGAATTTAGTACGTTATCCGGGAACTTTTGGCATACTAACTCTATCCATACTATGACCAATTGTCACACCCTGACCATAGTTTGCTTTGTATGTTTCTATGTTTTGTATGGTCAGGTTGTGATCTGAGTGGGCATTCTATGTTATATGTCTAGTTTGTCTATTTCTATGTTTGGCCTGATATGGTTCTCAATCAGAGGCCGGTGTTAGTCATTGTCTCTGATTGGGAACCATATTTAGATAGCCTGGTTTGTGTTGGGTTTTGTGGGTGGTTGTCTCCTGTGTCAGTGTTTGTACCACACGGGACTGTATCGGGTTTTCACATTTCTTGTTTTTGTAGTTTATTCATGTATGGTTTCATTATTAAAGAACCATGAATTATAACCACGCTGCATTTTGGCATACTATATACTCATTCACGTCACAAATAGTTTGGTTAGTGTGGGTTGTATGAGTATTCGAACACCGCTTAGGTCTTTCCTTGCAGCACTCTACCACACGACTGGACAATAATCAAGATAAGACAAACCTAGAGTCTGCAGGACTTACTTTTTGGAGTGTGGTGTCAAAAAAGCAGAGCTTCTCTTTATTACGGATGGACCTCTCCCCATCTTTACAACCATTGAATGTATATGTTCTGACCATGACAGTTTACAATCTAAGGTAACACCTACTCTTTTAGTCTCCTCAACTTGTTCAACAGCCACACCATTCATTACCAGATTCAGCTGAGGTCTAGAACTTTGGTAATGATTTGTACCAAATACAATGCTCTTAGTTTTAGAGATGTTCAGGACCAGTTTATTACTGGCCACCCATTCCAAAACAGACTGCAACTCTTTGTTAAGTGTTTCAGTGACTTCATTAGCTGTGGTTGCTGATGCGTACATGGTTGAATCATCAGCATACATGGACACACATGCTTTGTTTAATGCCAGTGGCAGGCCATTTGAAAAATAAAAAAGATGTCTATGCTTTCTATGCCAGCTAAACCCCATTGTATCTGAGGGGCCTCTTAGTCACGGACAGAGAAACCCTTTGGCCCCTGGTCCTAGAGCAGCAGTAGACAGCAGTGTGTAGAGTGAGGGAGGCGGACAGGGATTGGCACAGAGGTGGGAAACGGGAGCAGTGCAGGGAGGGAGGGAGAATCACTGTGGTAGTAAATTTCAGCAGCCTGTTTACGCAGACAGGGCACACTGCTCCCACCACCTCTGGAATTCTCCCTCTCGGCTTCACATAGCAGCCATGGAAATGCAGTGGAGAAGTGCTTTAGTTTCCGCTATTGATCGACCTTTTTTCTCTCACATGCAAACGCACATACTGTATGCATTCCCAGATGTACACGTACGCACAGGCACATGCACACACACACACGCACACACACACACACACACACACACACACACACACACACACACACACACACACACACACACACACACACACACACAGTCTTGTACAGCTACACTTTTGGGGACACATAATTCAGTTCTATTCAAAATCCTATTTTCCCTAATCCCTAACCTTAAACATAACCCTAGCTCTTAACCCTAAAATTAACCCTAGCTCATAACCCTGACCAACATAATTCTAACCCTAACACTAATTCTAACCTTAACCCAAACCTCCTAGAAATAGCATTTGACCTTGTGGGGACTAACAAAATGTCCCCAGTTTGTCAAATTGTTGTTAGTTTGCTAACAACTGGTCCCCACAAGAATAGTTAAACACGTCCACGCAGAACACATTGTGTGTATAACAACCCAAGGGGGAGTGATTCTTTGTGATTCACACAGTATTTTACGATCTGGTTGATGAGACATAGCAATGGAATTACATGCCTTGTTACTGCACTTGTCAAAACCCCCTGAGTGCTTTAGTCAGCAGCTTTCAAAAGATCCAGTCCTATAGATATCTCAGTAAATCATCAGGGAATGCAGACCTTTCTTAGTGGTTCAGACATCACACAGATTGCGGGTACATAAAATGCAGCTGCACCTTCATCTTGATGATCAATCATAGACTTGGTAAGGCTTTAATAAAGAAAAAAGTACTGTAAACCACAACAAAAGCCAAAGGCCTTTTAACTATAGGATATGAACCCACCTCATTGCAGCTCATTGATTCTTCGTTTGATGTACACTACCATTCAAAAGTTTGGGGTCACTTAGAAATGTCCTTGTTTTTGAAAGAAAAACATTTTTTCGTCCATTAAAATAACATCAAATTGATCAGAAATACAGTGTAGACATTGTTCATGTTGTAAATGACTATTGTAGCTGGAAACGGCTGATATTTTATGGAATATCTACATAGGCATGCACATTATCAGCAACCATCACTCCTGTGTTCCAATGGCACGTTGTGTTAGCTAATCCAAGTTAATCATTTTAAAAGCCTATTTGGTCATTAGAAAACCCTTTTGCAATTCTGTTAGCACAGCTGAAAACTGTTGTCCTGATTAAAGAAGCAATAAAATTGGCCTTCTTTAGACCAATTGAGTATCTGTAGCATCCACATTTGTGGTTTCAAAATGGCCAGTAACAAATAACTTTCTTCATAAACTCCTCAGTCTATTCTGAAGCATCCCGGAGTTGCCTCTTCACTGTTGACATTGAGACTGGTGTTTTGCGGGTACTGTTTAATGAAGCTGCCAGTTGAGGACTTGTGAGGCATCTGTTTCTCAAACTAGACACTCTAATGTGCTTGTCCTCTTGCTCAGTTGTGCACCGGGGCCTCCCACTCCTCTTTCTATTCTGGTTAGAACCTGTTTGCGCTGTTCTGTGAAGGGAGTAGTACACAGCGGTGTACAAGAACTTCAGTTTCTTGGCAATTTCTCGCATGGAATAGCCTTTATTTCTCAGAACAAGAATAGACTGATGAGTTTATGAAGAAAGTTATTTGTTTCTGGCCATTTTGAGCCTGCAATCGAACCCACAAATGCTGATGCTCCAGATACTCAACTGGTCTAAAGTAGGCCAGTTTTATTGTTTCTTTATCAGGACAACAGTTTTCAGCTGTGCTAACATAATTGCAAAATCGTTTTTCTAATGATCAATTAGCCTTTTAAAATGATGAACTTGGATTAGCTAACACAACGTGCCATTGGAACACAGGAGTGATGGTTGCTGATAATGGGCCTCTGTACGCCTACAGTATGTAGATATTCCATTACAAATCTGCCGTTTCCAGCTACAATAGTCATTTACAATGTCTACACTGTATGTCTGATCAATTTGATGTTATTTTAATGGACAAAAAAAGTGCTTTTCTTTAAAAAACAAGGACATTTCTAAGTGACCCCAAACTTTTCAACAGTAGTGTGTGTAATACATTGCAGCAGAGTCCTAATCAACGTACCTTAATGACCTTTGACATGGCCAACCCCTCTGTACCCGGTATACCAAGGTCATTGTGACAGATGATCCAGCCAACTCTAAAACACAACAGGGCAACTCAGGATGGAGACTGTCAGAGAACCTCTCAGTGTATGTGTGTGTGTGTCTATAATGTTTTACATGGGAGGAAAGAAATTTATAAGGAAATTGTCATATTTTTCAATATAAATGGGGTTAAAGTAGCTAAGGACATGCGATTCCTCACTACGCATGCGCACACACACATAGGCCACCATGCTGCACTTAAATATGTGCACACTCTGCACAGATTGACTTAGCAATGTGGAGATAACCACATAACCACCCACAGTGCTGTGTCTAAATGCAAACACACACAGCCTACTCGTGGCATAAATACTCAAATATGGTCAAACATACACAAACACACACACACACACACACACACACACAAGCATGCACACACAGACCCACGTACGCACAAACACACACACACACCATTCCTTGGCCCGGTTTCAACAGCTCACTTTAAAATCCTGGGTAGTGGGACAGTCTTGTTTTGGTCCTCTTATAGATACTTCACGCATCATTACACCCAGAGTTGAAACACTAATCAAAGCTTTAATCCAGACCAGAAGTCGTCCCCCCCCCCCAAAAAAAAAAACAGCAAGTGACTTTTCAGTATGGGCAGGTATCTTATCTACTACCTCTAGGAATCTCTTTGACTTCACCTCATGTTAACGCCTCTTTCCATTAGGTCAGTCTGGGAGATAACTGAGCTTTAATGTGGACCAGCAGTTTATGATTGGCCTGGATTCAATCCATACTAGAATCTGGCTTCCATCCACCACCAGAAAGAGTATGTGCATGTCATTTCATCTCCTATAGGCCTACATGTTATGAATTCAGGTTTTTCTTAAAGCTGTATTTGTCTATGGGTAGTGTGTGTGTGTGTGTTCGAATTTGAGAGTGTATGTGTGTGTGTGAGTGCATGCGTGTGTGTGTGAGTATATGTACAGCATACAGTGTGAGTCGGTGGGTGCCTACTGCAGTGGCCCGGCGGGGTGGGACTCCATGTGGGGTGTTGGTTATCCATCACAGCCTTCTGCTCTTTGGTAGCCGTATGCTTAAACAGAGCGTGTAATTTCACCCCCCAGGGCCCGACCCGGAGTCGACAGTCAGAGAGCAGCCATCACTCTCAACCCCTTGCCCCATCACACCCTCACCCCTCTGCCCCAGCTGTGCCACATCCATCTCTGTCCCCCTTACTGCTTCGCCGAAAGGAAAACCCCCACTGGAAGCAGTAGGGGAGATCGGGGTTGGTTGTCACACTTTTAACTCTTGCGTGTATTTCTCAACACCAGTCTACCTTACAAGACTCTTTTCAATATTGAAATGGGGGCCCTTTTTTATCCTCAGATCTTATTCTTTCATGGGATTGGATGTCACAACGTATGGGGTTGGTTGTCACAATGTTTGCTAGCAGCTTATTCCTTTTTGTAACAGGAAGTGAAGCAATATGCCAAACCTTTCTTTAATCAAACGAGGTTCCTATCAATATTCTGCATTTTATGCCTTGAGAATAACATATTGAATATTTTGTACATTTGTGTGTGTGTACGCTTATGTTTGCACATATACAATATGTGTGTGTGAGAGAGGCAAGGAAGGGAGCTCTTTATAGCACAAGCACAATGGAGCTTGGGATTTATTTTATACTGGCAGTGGCAATGTTGATAATGACAACCAACCCCACATTCCATTTTACAACCCTCCCCAACCGCCCCATGGTAATTAAGATATGGTTACCATATGAGTTGACCAAAGTAACTCTGAAATATGTTTGACATGTAGTTCTCTCTTTCCTCTTTTCAACAAACAGATTTGTTCATGGATACTGCCATAATTCAAACATTTACAAAGAGAACACCAATAATTGATTTTATGTTAATGTATGAAACACAAATTCCTCTCACCTCATTGTTTTGTCACGCTGACATTAATTGACCAGGTGGATGAGTTCTTTCAAAGAATTCACACATTTTACACCGCACCATTTAGATTGGTAGTAGTTAACACCGTAATAGTGGTGCCCGAGTCAGCTGTTTGCTCATCAGCACCCACCTGCAATTGCTAATACCCCATCCGCCTCCGCCCAACTATATGTGATAAAGTGAATATCTGAGGCCCACACCCGAACCTAACCAGCTAATATAGAAAATGTGTTGTAGGCTACAGTCCGTTTTCTGCTTATAATTCCTGACATTTTGGTAGACTGTTAGTCAACTAGTCTATAATTAGATACATGCAGCTTCCCTTTTGTCATTATATGTTGCCCTAGAATACTAAATAAACACATGCGCACCAGAATGTCAGAAATCGATAGAATGAATGCCTAAATCTAGTTGACGGTAAAGTTCTGTCATCTCTGCTTCTTTCGCAGAGCAAAGACTTTAGGGACCAGTGAGAAAATGCAAAAATATGGAAATGTCATCAGCTTGACCGGTTGTAATGAAATAGAAAGCTGTGAAAATGACCCAACATGTTTCTGTTAAGATTTCAGTTCAGCGTGGATGCAGATTTGTGGTTGAAATAATATCAGCTTCTATGTTACTGTTAAAGATAGCACCTTTACAGACGGTCCCTAACTGCACCTTTTCATTCTTTCAAGATGCTGTGAGAAAAACCACATTTCTCCACTACTGTTCCCGAATAAAAATGTAGCCGACATTTGGTGTACCATTTTACTGCAATAAATCGTTCATTCTATGTGAGGTACTAGACCTACCGTCAGTGTCCAGATGTCAGTTTTCATTTATTAACGCATTTGAATAGTAGGCTACAGTTCCCTCGACGTGCCATAGGCCTATTTGAATTCGTCTTGTGACTGACGAATTTGTTTAGCGCCTCATTATCAAACATAACCGGCACTGCTTAGCATCCTTTTTACCACTTCGGCAAATCTTTACCAAACATTTGTCACGTTGGCATGAAGGATAGGGAGACAGGCGCAGGAATGCACAATTGCTTTTTTAAATGTTTTATTATACCCCAAATTACGGCGTGCCGTGTAAAGGCACGGGGATGAAGACCAAACAAACACGTAACAAAAACACAGGGTTGAAACCCAAACAAAAGAGCGAGGAGTACCTCGAATAAATAACAAGCGCAGAATGATTAACCCACGGGACGAGACCCGTAATGATCTGCACAAGAGCACGAAAGCCACAGGTACTCACACGCACAAATGGACATTGTAACAATAATCAACCCCCAATGGAAACCAAAGTGCACATATATACAAATACTAATCAGTGGGAATAGGGGACAGGTGTGCGTGATGAAAGTTCCGGACGGATCCGTGACGACATTACTTTTCTGGCTCCCCCTTCTCTTTATTTTCAATTCTCCATTTTGCAGCTATTCTCTTATTGAATTAAACAATGACATTGTCCTTTTTGCCACCATGGATCAACTACCTTTTCATCCCGTTTTCAAAAGCATTTGGCGATTGGCGTGTAGACTATTTGGTGCGCATAGCCTACAGATAAAGCTTTTACGCACTAATGCCAGATAGCCTAAAATAATGACTCGAAAAACCTCAGTCTAGCCTATAGATTTAAATTCCACAAGAATTATACATTTATGTCATTTTTAAGGTAATATTCTCTCTTTATTCAACCCGCCCTTCATCCACACAATATTTAATGACCCTAAACCCACCTGCTCCTAACTGCAGGGACTGCGGGTTAAGAGTCCAGGTTGCAGGGTCAACCCACGCATCATCACACTGTGACAACCAACCCATGAGACAACCAATCCCGGTCTCCCCTACAGGTTATTAAACTCTGATTGACAGACAGTTGAGTCACGAGAAAAGCCCTTGTGTTGTCTGAGCTGAGAACCTGGTGTGTCACGCAGTCTGCAAACACTACAGTAGAGTACATTCGATCTCTGGTGCCATCCCAACAGCTGAGCCTGCACAGTGGGGAAGCCCACTCTCCCATATCATCTCACTTCCCTGACCTCCTTAGCCCAGCACATCTATACTGAGCAAAAAATATAAACACACCATGCAACAATTTCAAAGATTTTTACTGAGTTACAGTTCATATAAGGAAATCAGTCAATTTAAATAAATGCATTAGGCCTTAATCTATGGATTTCAAATGACCGGGAATACAGATATGCATATTTTGGCCACAGTTTAGAGTGGCCTTTTAATGTTCCCAGCACAAGGTGCACCTGTGTAATGGTCATGCTGTTTAATCAGCTTCCTGATATGCCACACTTGTCAGGTGGACGGATTATCTCGGCAAAGGAGAAATGCTCACTAACAGGGATTTAAAAAAAATTGTGCACACACTTTGAGAGAAATACGCTTTTTGTGTATGTATGGAACATTTATTCAGTATAGTAAGGCAGGAGTGGAGAGGAGGGAAAAGGAGAGGAGAGAGGCGTCTCTGTCTCTGTCCCTGTCTCTGTGTCTGTCTCTGACCTGTAAACTGAGCCCAGTTCTGGCATTAAGCATTTCAGCCACTCTTCTGATGAATGGCGAGATGGAGACAGACTGTATTGGGCATGCAAGGGGGGGTTGGCGTCGCGCTGGGCGCCCTGACAGCTCACACTACGGTGGCTTAGGCTGATTTGGGCACCATGTTGTTGCCAGATGTGCAGCCAGCTAGTATTGGCCTCAAACTGAGACGCCTGTTCACGCATACATCCAGGGCCTGGTGACTGGGGTGCAAACCATGCAGAGGTTTTGTGGGTAAATTCAGCCATTGAGGTGCAGTGCCTTTTATGACCTGAATGTATCATACAAATAGTGATAGGAAGAAATGCATTGAGAATAAACATACACATGAACTAGTCATTTATGGGGACATAATGTGTCTTTATGGCCTTGCAATGCACACCACAGATCTCTAGAACTCACATGGTAAACTAACCCCTGCACCATGGCTCCAGTGTGTGCGTGTGTGTTTGTGTGTGTGCATGCATGCTTGAGTGTGCACTTCTGTGTGTGTACTTGTGCATGTGTGCTTGTGTGTGTGCGAGTGTGCGTACGTGCATATCTTTCAGTGTGTGTGTGTGTGTGTGTGTGTGTGTGTGTGTGTGTGTGTGTGTGTGTGTGTGTGTGTGTGTGTGTGTGTGTGTGTGTGTGTGTGTGTGTGTGTGTGTGTGTGTGTGTGTGTGTGTGTGTGTGTGTGTGTGTGTGTGTGTGTGTGTGTGTGTGTGTGTGTGCCATTTCAGAGCCTTCAGCTTCTAGCCATGAAGTGGAACCACAGCCATACTCATATGACCAGCACGTCTTAATGAGGGACATTCCTCCAGGAATTCTGAGGGCCAGACAAAGAGGCTGAGAGACAGTGGTGCAGTGGGGCAGAGATGGGGAGGAATAGGGGGAGGAGAAAGATGAGGTTGGGGGGGGGGGGTGAGAGATCAGACTCCCCCTGAGCACCTGTGTTCCCCAACTCCAAGAGCCCAGCTTGCACATTTGGTTCCTTGAAAGTTGTGGGAAAGTATGTTATTAGTTTCACATTGGTAATGGGTATGATGTCATACGTTTCCTGACTACTAAACATTTTCTGTTCTGGGGAGGTTTATTTTTAGGTTGCAGGGAGGTTCTGAGAATGTTTTACTCTGGTTCCGTGAAAGATTTCCTGGTAGGTTTTTATTAACGCTCTGAGAACTACTCTCGAATAACTTCCATAAAACATTCAGACAATTTGAGAACATTACTTTAGTTTATCAGGATCCCTATCAGTTACCGCACATGCAGCAGCTACAGAACAGTAGCAGACAAGAACAACGTAAGATATGACATTAAATAAATAAATAAAATAAAATAAATGTATATATATATATAAGAGTACATACAGTACCAGTCAAAAGTTTGGACATCTTCTCGTTCGAGGGTTTTTCTTTATTTTTGCTATTTTATGCATTGTAGAATAATAGTGAAGACATCAGAACTATGAAATAACACATATGGAATCATGTAGTAACCAAAAAAGTGTTAAACAAATCAAAATATATTTTATTTTTGAGATTCTTCAAAGTAGCCACCCTTTGCCTTGATAACAGCTTTGCACTCTTGTCATTCTCTCAACCAGCTTCATGAGGTAGTCACCTGGAATGCATTTCAATTAACAGGTGTGCCTCACAAAAATGATCAATGGAAATCAAATTTATCAACCCATGGAGGTCTGGATTTGGAGTCACACTCAAAATTAAAGTGGAAAACCACACTACAGGATGATCCAACTTTAATGTAATGTCCTTAAAACAAGTCTAAATTAGGCTCAGTAGTGTGTGTGGCCTCCACGTGCCTGTATGACCTCCCTACAACGCCTGGGCATGCCCCTGATGAGGTGGCGGATGGTCTCCTGAGGGATCTCCTCCCAGACCTGGACTAAAGCATCCGCCAACTCCTGGACAGTCTGTGGTGCAACGTGGCGTTGGTGAATGGAGCGAGACATGATGTCCCAGATGTGCTCAATTGGATTCAGGTCTGGGGAACGGGCGGGCCAGTCCATAGCATCAATGCCTTCCTCTTGCAGGAACTGCTGACACACTCCAGCCACATGAGGTCTAGCATTGTCTTGCATTAGGAGGAACCCAGGGCCAACCACACCAGCATATGGTCTCACAAGGGGTCTGAGGATCTCATCTCGGTACCTAATGGCAGTCAGGCTACCTCTGGCGAGCACATGGAGGGCTGTGCGGCCCCCCAAAGAAATGCCACCCCACACCATGACTGACCCACCGCCAAACCGGTCATGCTGGAGGATGTTGCAGGCAGCAGAACGTTCTCCATGGCGTCTCCAGACTGTCACGCCTGTCACATGTGCTCAGTGTGAACCTGCTTTCATCTGTGAAGAGCACAGGGCGCCAGTGGCGAATTTGCCAATCTTGGTGTTCTCTGGCAAATGAAAACGTCCTGCACTGTGTTGGGCTGTAAGCACAACCCCCACCTGTGGACGTCGGGCCCTCATACCATCCTCATGGAGTCTGTTTCTGACCGTTTGAGCAGACACATGCACATTTGTGGCCTGCTGGAGGTCATTTTGCAGGGCTCTGGCAGTGCTCCTCCTGCTCCTCCTTGCACAAAGGCGGAGGTAGCGGTCCTGCTGCTGAGTTGTTGCCCTCCTACAGCCTCCTCCACGTTTCCTGATGTACTGGCCTGTCTCCTGGTAGCGCCTCCATGCTCTGGACACTACGCTGACAGACACAGAAAACCTTCTTGCCAAAGCTTGCATTGATGTCTCATCCTGGATGAGCTGTACTACCTGAGCCACTTGTGTGGGTTGTAGACTTTGTCTCATGCTACCACTAGAGTGAAAGCACCGCCAGCATTCAAAAGTGACCAAAACATCAGCCAGGAAGCATAGGAACTGAGAAGTGGTCTGTGATCCCCACCCGCAGAACCACTCCTTTATTGGGGGTGTCTTGCTAATTGCCTATAATTTCCACCTGTTGTCTATTCTATTTGCACAACAGCATGTGACATTTATTGTCAATCAGTGTTGCTTCCTAAGTGGACAGTTTGATTTCACAGAAGTGTGATTGACTTGGAGTTACATTGTGTTGTTTAAGTGTTCCCTTTATTTTTTTGAGCAGTGTATATATATATATATATATATATTCAGACACATTCACTTTTTCCACATTTTGTTACATTACAGCCTCATTCTAAAATTGATCTTAAAAAATGTAGATGTTTGCAAATAAAAAATGCAAAAAAATGAAATATCATATTTACATAAGTATTCAGACTTTTTACTCAGTACTTCCTTGAAGCACATTTGGCAGTGATTACAGCATCAAGTTTTCTTTGATATGACACTACAAGCTTGGCACACATGTATTTGGGGAGTTTCTCCCATTCTTCTCTGCAGATCCTCTCAATCTCTGTCAGGTTGGATGGGCAGCATCGCTTATGGTTGTTGTCCTGTTGGAAGGTGAACCTTCACCCCATTCTGAGGTCCTGAACGCTCTGGAGCTGATTTTCATCAAGGATTTCTCTGTACTTTGCTCCGTCTACGGACAAAGCCTTCGACCTCATGGCTTAGTTTTTACTCTGACATGCACTGTCAGCTGTGGGACCTTATATAAGCAGGTGTGTGCCTTTCCAAATCATGTACAATCAATTAAATTTACCACAGGTGGAATCCAATCAAGTTGTAGAAACTGCTCAAGGATGATCAATGGGAACAGAATGCACCTGAGTTCAATTTCAAGGCTCATTGCAAAGGGTCTGAATACTTAAGTAAATGTATTTCATTTTGAATAAAAAAGAAATACATTTGCAAACATTTCGAAAAACCTGTTTTCACTTTGTCATTATATGGTATTGTGTGTAGATTTTTTTTATTTAAGCAATTTTAGAACAAGGTTGTATCGTAACAAAATGTGGAAAACATCAAGGCGTCTGAATACTTTCCGAATGCACTGTATATGTATATATGAAAGACACCAAGAGACAACAAGAATACAGAAAATACACTATACATAAATACATATTCATATTCTTATATACATTATATTAGGTCTTTAGAAATACAAGATGTGACACAAGATGGGGTTTTTAATTTTTACTAAAGCTTAACTTGGTTAACTTGGTTTTTGCCTGAGTAACCTCTGGTGGCAGAGCATTCCACGATGACATTGTTTAATAACTGAGTGATGCATTCAATCTGTTTTTGGTTTGGGTACCGTAAAGAAACCCATAGTGGTGTGTCTGGTGGGGTGTGTATGTCTGAAGTGAATGTATATCGATTATATAAGTGGGTAGGCATTTTCAACACACAAATGCTTCTTCAAAGACTAGAAGAGAAGTAGTCCATTTCTCCTCAACCCTCAACAGTGAAAGACTATCCCACATGTTGTTGATGCTAGTTCTGTGTGTGCAGTTAAGTGCAAGGTGGGCTGCTCTGCTTTGAGACAGCTACAGCTTTGCCAGGTCTTTCTTCCCTGCACCTGACCATATTACCGGACAGTAATCAAGATGGGACAAGATCATAGCCTGAACAGCTAGTACAGTTGATCTTTTATGTCAAAAACGCAGGACATCTTTTTGTAACAGACATACCTCTCCCCGTCTTCACAACAGCTTAGTCAATATGACTCGAACCACGAGAACTGACCATCCAATGTTGCTCCTAGGAGTTCAGCGTCTTCAACGTGTTCAATGGTCGCACCCTTTATGCACAACTCCAGTTGAGGTTCAGTTCTAAGGCAATGCTTTGAAACCAATTACAATGCTTTAGGTTTTAGATGTATTTATGACCAGTTTATTGTTAATTACCCATTCTGACACTGACTGTAACTGCTTGCTAAGAGTGAGCTCACTGGCTGTAGGTGCTGAAGTGTAAAGTGTGCAATCATCAGCATACATAGCAATTTTAACTTCTTGTAAGACAAGTGGCAAATCATTTGTAAAAATAGAGAAGAGTAACAGCCCAAGGCAACTGCCCTGAGAGATTCCTCACTGCACATCTCTCATTTAAATAGAACCATGACGAAACCTGTAGGAAATGTAACGCTGAGGCGCTGAAATTCCCACAGAAGAATGTCATTTCGCAGCCCTTAATACTCATACCCATATACAGGTTGAAAATGGTAGATTTGGGCATTAATAAGTGCCTAAATTGGAATGTAGTGGCTGTACAGTAACATGCTATACATGACGTCAGAGCTCTGGTTCTGCGCTTCACGGGTCTGTGTGGGTTTTGAACTTGAGCACCACACGCAACAAGAAGTTTCCCCAATCCCTGCCTATAATTGGCCTACTTTTGCACATTTATTGTTGACTGGGTGAGGGAAATGCTGTAAATGACAAGGATTTGACGGATTTTCAAAGATGAGACATTGAGGATGATAACAAATACAGCTTTAATGTCATACAAAGCAAGCCAAACACTCGTGAGTCTATTTTCACATCATACATTTCATGTAATATACAGTGTCCGCATCTACGATCAGTGTGTTTGATGTGGAGTTACAAGATGACGCGGCGTTATACCCTGGGTTGTCCTGAACAAAACGAGCCTGTGTTTGATGTGCTGTGAGGAACATTTGCTGCAGACCTCACATCTGAATGAATTCACGACTCCATTCTCTATACGTGACCAAATTAAGATCTGCCTTCTGAAAGCCTGACACTGTAAGAGCACATTTTATAATTTAGCAAGTCATGTTGGCAATAGAAAATGCTTTAAAAGGATGCAAACATGACCCAGACTGCGATTTATAATGGACCGTTTTTCTAGACTGCGTAAACAACAGTAATTACGTAAAGGCGAGGATGCAGGGCTGTGTCCCAGACAAAACAACTACAACTGTGCTTGCTGTAGTTCCTCAGCAGCACAGCTAGGCGTGCAAAAAAACAAACACCTTATAGTTGAAGAGTCTTCTTTGAGTCATAAAAGTGCATTGGAATTACTTGCACACTTTTGGGAGGTGTGTGGGCACTTGGAGACACCAGTTGGTCCTCTCACTCAAAACCTTGTCATTTTTGGGGGGGTATTATGTTGCACCTACCCCACATTTTCTAGGAATGTTCTTATCGTGTTGCTGAATGTATCCAGAGTATTTTCATATTTTGTTATCCACAAATGCGGTGAAAAGTACAGTAAAAGTGAATTGCACATAAAATCAACAGTGTAATATTCAGATTCAGTTTAGTGTCAGGTGAACCGTTGTGTCCTCACCTTCAGTCTACTAACGTTCCCATGATCTCCAAACTGTTCCATTTTAAATGCTACCATGGTTATGCATATGCTTTCCATATTTATTCTGGAAGGATCTTCAGTTTAGCCTTATCCTTATAGGACAATTGCCACAAGTGTAAGGTGTTAACCTTCTCTGAATGATTTGAGAACATTCCCAATGTCAAACTAGTTGGAGAACAGTCCTAGAACATTACTGCAATGGAGACACGGGGAGTCAGGCAGCGTGTGCAGTTGGTGCATTTAATAATAATGAACATGGCGCGATTCAAGACGAGAAGTGTCTGAACAGAACCAATACTGCCTGATGAGAGAGGCTACAGAGTGCTAGATAAAGGGGAAGTAATCAAGATGGTGAAGTCCAGGTGTGCATGACGATGGGGTGCAGGTGTGCGTAATGATGGTTGCCAGGTGTACATAATGATGGGTTGCCAGGACCGGTGGTTAGTAAACCAGCGACGGTGATCGCCGGAGCGGGAGAGCGGGAGTAGACATGACAATTACCAAAATTGAAATGAAATGAAATGTAACAATGTTTTAACGTTTAGGAAACGTTTAGGAAACGTTCTGTTAAAGTAATGAAATACCAAGAAAAGTAAGTTTCTTAAATGTGCTGAGAATGTTCCAAAGCCAAGCAACTATCCTGCACCATTCCCAGAAAGTTGTGGGAAGGTTGTACACAAAATAGCCATAGGACAACCACACTCTCACCAAGCTCTAAGAAACATATGGTTCCCAGAACGTTATGTGCTAACTGGGAGAGGTCTTCTATATAGACTATGAGCTAGAAGGGGCCATCTGCCTGCCTGATCCTGCTCTTTTACCCCACTGACTCCCATAGCGACAGACTGACGGACAGATTCATTATCCTTGTGATGCCTCTCACTTTGACCAATCATACTTCACATAATGTTTCTCTCTTGGTATCTCTCTAAATATTATATGACTTTCATCCATGCTTATTCACCCAATGTCTTCATCACAAGTGCTCCCTACGAACCTGTGATCATTTCCTCTCTCTCTTCTCCCTCTCTCCTCTCTTTCTCTTTCTCTCTCGCTCTCTCTCACTCTGAGTGCCTGTGCGTTGGGTGACAATGGTTCTCTTTCCCTGGGCCCTGGGCTGGAACGTCCTCCCTTCTCTCTGCTGAACAGCTCCATTGTGAGGCCTCTGCTCTCCAGGCGCCCGCACTCACGCTCCACACTGGAAAGCATCCCGCCAGATCGGGTTCCCTCGCCCTCTCTGCCGCCCGGCCCTCCAACCAGCCACTGTCCCAGGAAAACGGAGGCCCCCGACGCGGCCCAGCGATCAGGGCCATCTGACAGCGTAAAGTGCACCGCGTCCATCTTTCAGCACTCGGGCCAGATCATTTTCTGCTGGGCCACTCTGGGTGGTGTCTACATGGTGCTGAGTGGGGTTGTCAGGGGGATATGCTAATGCTAGCTGTCTAGCTACTGATAATACACAACACAATCTCACACTCAATTCGTGCAAATATGTAAAAAATAGCAGATTTAATGAATTTGTGTGAAAAGTTCCCAAAAATTGTGCGACTTAATTCGTAGTAGAAGATACACATTTTTGAGCGACTTCATTTATAGGAAAACAAATTTTGGGGGTTAAACTTCGGAACAATCTTTTGAAAGTTATTAGATGGGCAATGACTTTCTACACCACCTTTTTTGTGTCCCACATTTATTTGTATAAAAAATAAATTATTTTATTTTAAAAACAATATTGTTAATTAACCAGGTTGTCACCAAAATAATTATAATATACTAGTAGTCTTGTGTTTTTTGTGTGTTTTTTTTCCAGATAATACTTAGGGATACTGGTGCAGAAAAGCCCTTTTTTGTGTAGGCAACAGTAGGCCTACACAATTT
Source organism: Oncorhynchus gorbuscha (assembly GCF_021184085.1). Classification (NCBI taxonomy): domain Eukaryota; kingdom Metazoa; phylum Chordata; class Actinopteri; order Salmoniformes; family Salmonidae; genus Oncorhynchus; species Oncorhynchus gorbuscha. The sequence goes on from NC_060180.1 coordinate 23,095,101, forward strand.
TCTTCATAACGCTTTTCATAGTTCATGGAGCCTACATTACACAATTTTCCTCATCATGCATTTAATACAAGGCTTTGTGTACATTACACCATTTATTCATTAACTTTCATTGTTTAAATGTTTGTAGTTTGCTTGTTTCAGTTATGATTAACATGGTTAAATAGTCGTCAATCTCTACTTGATTTAGCTTTTGGTATACTTGGCATTTTTATACATATTCTGTATTTCCACTGAAGAAAGCAATAACTTATCAACACAGTACTGTAAATAAATGGACACCACCTGTTATAAAACGAAAGTTGTCAGAGGTGTGGACTCAAGTCACATGACTTGGACTGGATTCAGACTCGAGTCACAAATATGATGACTTGCAACTTGACTTTAACACCAATGACTCGTTACTTGACTTGGACTTGAGCCTTATGACTCGACCTGACTTAATACCCTCCCCAAGCACAAATATAAAAAATGATGCTACTAAAAAAGGTGTGCAGCGCATCAACTCTTCATTTAGCAGATTACAGTTTGAATTGGACAGCAGCCAATCAAATTGTGCCAGCTGAGAAAAAGTTGTTCGTGGCAGTGCAGAGGAACGTCGGCGGGTGAATTCAGATGGAGGCCTTGGAAAGATGATACCCCAAATTATTATT